>NW_010100397.1:41278-51147 GCF_000699245.1 Pterocles gutturalis
TTTTTTTTTTTTTTTTTTTTTTTTTCACTTCAAGGCCAGTTCCAGACAGCCAGCAATGATAAAAATCTAGGAAGTTTCTTGATGGTTTCACAATCCTGTTTGGTCACTTAAGGTTTTCAATTTCTCTTTTGTTACAAAGAACTATTAAAAATATTATCAAAAAACATTGTATGAAAAAAAATGAAGTCCCTAGCCTGTTGCTTGATGCTGTTCCGTTGCAGGGGAGCTGCAAAGGCACCACCAGCCGGGGGATGCCGCTGCAGCAGTGGAGGAAAACCAGAGCTCCCAGGAGGGCAGTTCTGCAGGTCGGGGCTTAGACGTCCATGCTGAACTACAGCCTGGAAAAACTTCTCTCCCCATGGCCCACCTCCCAAAGAAACCAGCTCCTTAGGCTAGGATTAACCGTCACAACTGCGTCGTCTGCCTTCCTTAAGAGCTGCCCTCATTTTAGTGGAAAACTATCTACTACACTATCTTTGAGGATTTGCCAGTCTTTAGGGTCTTGGGGAGTGGAAGAAAGGTGAATTTTCTCAGCTTCTCACATACACTGATTTCAAGTCTGCTGGTCTGTATAGAACACTGAGGACCAGCAGCTTCTCTCACACGTAAGCTTTGCAAATCAACTGGTTTTCAAATTTTGTTTCTCTTGGCTTCTTACCTCCATATACGTGGAGGGGAAAGGTGGTGTGCTGACAATTAAAGGAAAAAGAAACAGGCACAGTGGACGCTGCTGAGTTATCTACAGTAGCTATCCCGGGAACAACCATGAAACACAGGCTATGTAGCCAGCCAGCCATGTGGCATCACTGAATTTGGATTGAGCAACCTCATCTCTTTGAATCCTGAGGACTGGTCCACTCGGGTGTCACTCGAGGGACAGAGGCAAGGCCAGGGCCCCATCCATGCTGCCCTCCGCCACCTGCAGACCGCGGGAGCTTCCACGTGTTATTCTCGGAAATGCCACCCAAAATCAGCTTAGGAAGTTAACCGTGTATGTGCAGTGATTGCAATCAAGTCATCGACCCAACCGTGCTTTACAAAACCACATTAAAACTCTGTATTTGAATTCAAGTCTCTCTTTGAACAAGTATGCTCACCTTTTTTTTTTTTTTTTTTTTTCTTTAAGTAGTGACTTTAAATTAGTAGATACATGTGGTTATCATAAAACAGTGCAAAAACTCCTGGGTGATCATCTGCAGCCCATGCTCTTGGAGCAGAAAACTGACCCCAACACATAAATGCATTTAACACAGAAAATAATCCTTCATACCTTCCAGTGTCCAGTTCTTTGATATAAATTACAAACAAGCCTGTCATTCATAACCGAAATCCCACATAACTGTTTTCACCTCAGGACTGAGTAACCCTCTTAGCAGTTACTTCTTTTCATTCTTTACTCCTTTCCAAATATGTACCTTTACAAAATGCAGCTGAAGCTGGCTGTGGCTAGTTCCACTGGAAAGACTAAGATACTGTGCAGATGGAAGCATAAAGAGAGAAAAACACAGGAGAGAACAGGAGGCACGGATTCCACAATGCCATGATGCTTGGCAGGTCTTGCACCACAAGTTGAGCACTAGGGCTCTGGTTTTGGTTTTTCTCAGATCAAATCACCACTTAAACAGCTGTGGTCAAATCAAAGGGAAGATCCTGTGTTACAGAAATAGCAACTTTGGATGGGAAGGGAGTTCTCTTTTTTCTCTTTCCTTCAAATCCTAGCCTAGCCTGTGGGCTAGAGAGGACACCTTTTCGACTCAGCCAGTTCTGAGGATTTGTCTAAGTAGCGGCTGCCACAACCCTGAGGCTGCCTTATAGTTTACAGCAGTTCCAGTAAGCCCTGCCTATGCATCTGCTCTTAGAGTAATGCAGGCTTCAGTAGGCATCACTGCAGATGTCTACCTTGCAGAGCAAATCGTCTGAAGTGGACAGGTGGTGCTTTGGAATTCTTCATTGTCATTCCGATCATTTCATTCACTGTAACTTTACAGTGGTATATATGTTGAGATATAATTCATATATCCTTTATCATGGCCTCGCCTAAGGGAGTTCTGCGTTGTCTTCTGAGCACCACACTGAGGACACCCTCAAGGCTAAACCTGTCTGGGCAGACAGTGAGTCTCCATGCGCAGACCCAGAGCCTTCCTTGTAGCATGCTGCACACGTACGGCCCAGGGTGACAGCAGCACCACAGACTGCCTGGTGCAACGGAAGAGCCTTCTTCTAGGTGTGCCGACGATGGATGGATGAGAGCTTGGCAAGAGTGTTCTTCAGCGGTGACAGATGCAGTCAATAGATCTTGGTCCAACTGGTCCCATTAAGTCAGTGGTGAAATCCCATTGACTTACTGGAAGAGAAACAGCTGACTGGGATGAATAGTGGAGGACAGCACTGCTCATTAAGGCCACGGGCAGGCAAATCTAGGTTCTGAATGACATTTGAACTACGGGTAGAGGAAGAAGATAGACAACTGTTTTCCCCAGGTTACCAAGGAAAAATGAAAATATGAACTCAAGAAAATTAATGCTATATTTCTATTCTCAAACTTATCCCTTTTAATATGTGTACATCACCAAACAGCAACAAAAATGAAATGAGACTATATAAATGGCTGGCTGCTGGAAGAGGACTCTCAGTAAATGACTGGCATCTATTGTATCAAATAGTATTTTTTTCTTACAGCACTTTCTGAGAGAGAAGAGAAAAAGGATACTGCACCTTTCATGTTCCTTGAACTCTGTGTAATTCTTTCTGCTTGAATTACACAACTGGTCTACATTTGGTGGCCATTTTAGGCTTTTAAAACTGTTTAACATAAAAAATATTTATTTTTCCAAAAATACACTGGGTTCTTTCTGTTAAAAGTCATCTTTCTCCTGTAAAAATCTTCCCCAGCACTGCATTCTTATATAAAGCACTTATTACACAATTTGCTGAAAGTGCCCTTGAGACGCTAAGATCTGAAGCATGGAGGATTTTTTTTTCTTTTAAACGGAGAGAAAGAAAGGAAAAGGAAGAGAGAGAAGAGAGGAGAAGCAGTCTGTCAAAAATTTTCATTGTCATGTCCACCTGGCTGCATCTACTATGGGCATACAGGGAAAAAAGAAAAAAAAAGGCAAGAAGAAAGAGGAGAAAAAAAATGAAGGAGAAGTTGGGAGTGGAAGGGACAAATAAAAGGAAAACAAAAGTTTCATCCTAAGCCTGGGATCCTCCAGGCTGTAATATTCCAGCTGATAGAAAAACCACTGAACAAAAAAAGTAGTCTAGAAAATAGAAAGTGTTGTGATTACAAAGTTGAGCATTTCATCAGTATAAACTGGTCTTTGAACGTCCTTTGGGAGAGCAACTGTAGTGTCCAAATTGGAAGGAAAAAATACAACACCGCATGGAGGAGGATTTTTTTTCCCTTTTGGTTTATCACAGCATTTTTCTTTTTTTTTTTTTTTTTAATTAATTTTTTTTGGCACAGCTTTTTTTTCCCAGCCATCAGAGCAAGTTCTCAGATGCAAACCAAACAGTGCAATGCCTAGCTGGTGGCTTCATGCTTCCGAGGCTGAACGTTCCAGGTGGAAACCATTCCCTCCCCCTCTGAAGTGACTGTGTTTTTACTCCTTGATGAAGGTTACGGACAAAATACTAGACACCTGTGGCCAGGGAGAGTTGGTTTCACGGTACACTCTAACTTTGTTCAAGTTCGTACAGTTCTGGAGCTGTTAAGAATAGTTTTGAAGAGTGCTTCTCCCCACACATTCACTGCTGGTCCATTTGAAATTTCTTCTAAAACATTTCACTTTTACTTCCGCAGATCTAGAACACAAACCTGGAGGGAAAAGACTCAGCATTAAGAACGATTTCTGAAGGTGATGTGGAAGTCCTATTCATACTCGGCTCCATACACAAGCTGATCAAACAGTTGTATGTTATACTCCCAAGCTTCAAATCATCCTATCTCAAGTACCTGTTTCATAGAATCATAGAATCATAGAATGGTTTGGGTTGGAAAGGACCTTAAAGATCATCCAGTTCCAACCCCCCTGCCATGCGCAGGGACATGTTCCACTAGACCGGGTTACTCAAAGCCTCATCCAGCCTGGCCTTGAACACCTCCGGGGATGGGGCAGCCACAACTTCCCTGTTTACATGCACACAAGCAAGTTAACAAACCAGCATGGGAGAAAACCCAAGTGAAAACCACACATTTAACATTCAGCTGGACTTTCATTGGATTACAAACAAACACTTTGCTGGCACATCCCAGATAAGACCATGGGCTCTACTTAGTTGCCTAAATACAGTGTCCATTTCCATTTCTGAAACATATCCAAAATAGATGCACAGGCCTGGCAGGCATGACGCAGGACCTAGAGTGGACATGTGCCCATCTGGAGCAGCTGTTGGACACCAGGAATGGCAGAATCTCAAATGGCACAACTACTAAACTCAAGCAACTGAATCATGTTGTAGGCATATCCTTTGTTAAAACCAGTTGCAAAATACTGCTCTAAAGTAGTTATGTCAGCCAGCCCCATAGAACAGTTATTTTAAAAAGCTATGGACTGTGTTTCAACGTCTATGTATTCTTCACAAGCTGATCATGCTACAACTGAATTTTTTTTTAAGTAACATTAACAGCAAAGATAGTAATGAATAATCAGTATCTCTATGGCAATATTTCTGCTTTACCATGCAATTAAATCTTTGGGCATCACACTGAGAACTTCCTCCTTTAAGTACTATTTAAGGGTAAACTTCTGTGGGATAAAACTCAGAAGCCCCAGGACAACAGCTGACTGCTGTGATCTGACCTTCATTAAAAATTGACATATGAGATTACTGTTCTTCTTATCAAATATGCATTTAAAAGTCATGCTCATCTCCAGCAATATTCGCCTATTCCACAAGCATTCTTCATGTCCAATAGGAACACCACCTCCTAGTATTCAAAACGTTTCAAAGCAGGAGTATTTTTACTGTACTCCACAGAACTACTTATTTCTGTCTTGAGCTGTCTACCCTTCAGCTCTGTCCAGGGAAGGCAGTATGGCATGTATGTTTTTTGTTGACACTGTTCAGCAGAGTAATCACCCAACATTTACAATGTGTAAAGGTTCTTACCGATCCGTCTGATGCGCTTGCTCCCACTTTGTCTCCTCTAGCATTCCAGCAGACTTCAAAGATGCCCCCTGTGCCTCGGTAGCTATGTACTAGAGTTCCACTCTACAAAGCAAAAAAGCATGCAGACATTTGACACAGGTGTTCACCTTCTTTTTCTCTGTTGTGTGGCACTACGTTAGAAAGAAGAGAGTGGTGGCGTGGGGAGGCTATTCGCATTACCCAACTATGGTCATCTCCATAACGTGCTGAAGTTAGGAAACTGGTCTTTCATAATGAGGAGAAACAAGACGCTCCAGAAAGCAATTTACAGTAGGACTCTCAGACATCGTTTTTTGTCAACTCCCTACCAGTAAAGCCCTGGGGAGTTAGGCAGAGGTGGTCTTTTCTAAAGTTTGTGGTTAATTCAGACTATGAGGCATCAGTATCCAGAATTAAATCCACAGAACTATGATGTCCCACTTTTCTCCAGAATATCCCCAGTCCCCACTCTGTACACCCTTTGTATCTATCATCTCCTCATCACAAAGTACAAGCCAGGTGCACTGGAGACAGAAATGAACTCAGCTTGTTACTAAACAGAAGTATCACTTATTTATTTCTAAGAATCAATCCATACCTTTGCTTCACAAAGCCGATGGCACAATGTGATGTACCTATTTTCATGCACGCTAGTGTTTTAGCATACAACGAAGCCTGAGCAGAAATGCTCTGGACAGTCACCTCACTGCCCCTGAGTGACTCATCTGTTATGCTGGGATTTGTATCAGCCAATACAATCAGGTTCACCTTGGCTGGCAGGTCATACGATACAGAGGTACATATGTTTTCCAATTAAGCTTTTGCTATTAATGTGTCATCTAAACCAGATGTGCTGCACATGAAGCAAAACAGTACCTGAGTATTCCATATATGCACACATTTGTCAAAGGACCCACTGGCTAGATATTTTCCATCGGGACTAAAAGCTACACTGTAGACAGGCTCTTGATGTTTTGTTAACGTATGGATGCAGACTCCTCGGTCAACATCCCACAGCCGAACAGTGGAATCAAACGAAGCACTGCAAGAAGCATTCAAACACAAGCATGTCTTAATTCAGGTGTTAATCAATTTGTAGTTCTAAACAGTAAACATTTTAAGAGATTACCACAGGTTTTTTCCCTTGGCTAAGTAGCAATTAATGTTTCAAATAGAAAAGCTAATATTCACTACAGCCTTTATGTTTTTAATGACAAGAACTATACCTATAGAACTGAATTCTTCTATGTGGACCCTTTGAGTTTATCTAGGGGTGCCTAGGGGTATACAGAATCAGATCACTAGCCCTAGAAGGGTCAGACTCCTGCTTTTTGAGATTCTACCTGCTATTATTCAGGAAGGTAAAATATATATTGTCATTACTAGGGTGACCGGTTCCAAAGAAATCTTATTCCTCAGGGGTTTGCATTATTTAATGAATTAGCATTCTATAATTCCCTAGAACTGTGGTTCTTTTCACTTTGTTTCAGTGCTGGTTTTTGCTATAATCCATCTAAATCCCAAACTGTGGGCTAAGAAAAAGGCAAGGGAAATAATTGATATTAAAAACAGTATTAAAAGCACAACTCCAAGACAGGGAACTTCTTCCCTGTCCACTCCCAGACTAAGGGGTAAAATAAATAGAACAGCTTCCATACAGCTCCTCCGCAAACTCAATACACCATAAACTGATTTGATAATCCCACGGTACTACCATCAATTGGCATTCTACAGGTAAACATATTTCCTAAACTCAAAGAGAATTTTGATCAGATTTTCAAGTGTAATTTTAAAGATTAGCCAAGCTTTTATCTGTTAATTTAACAAGGCTAAAAAAATTGTCAATATCTGCCCAGGTGAGTTGCATGTCTGGTTAGAACACATTCCAACTGGCTGAATGGGCTGTCATCTGCCTCATCAAGTACTTTAATTTCTAACAACCGGATGCTGGATGTGAAGGTGCAATGCCAAATTTACAATTCTTTTATCAAGACAGATGAAAAGTTACATATCATATGACTCAATTTTCTTTTACTTCTTCCATTTTGAAATATGATTCTTTTCCCTTTGTTTCCATCCCCCTGATATACAAACGCAGGTACTTTTTCCTGGAATTATCTGCAGGAAGACTGATGGCAAGGTGACAGTAGAATTACATGTCAGAAAAACAATCCTTCTTAGGTAGGCAACGGAGAGAGGTATATTTTTACCTTGCTAACATGATGTTGGAGTTTGGGTTGCTGGTGCCTGGTCCTGTAGGACTCCATTTGATAGTATAGATCTCTTTGCTGTGAGCCTGAAGATCATGTACACAGGTATCTTGCTTCATACTCCAAATCTAAGTCAGAGTAATTACAAAGGGGAAAAATGGCAATGTTATTAATCCCTTCTCAGCTGATTTATTTCAGTTCTATGTTACTCTTACCATTTGTTTATTTAAGATCTCGACACACATGCGTACACATAAACATAATTTAAGTTTATTAATGCAGCAGTTTGGCACACACACGTTAGAGTAACCCCATTGGGGAAAGAGCCACACATGTAATGGTGTTTATTCAATAGATAAGAAGAGCTAAATAATTGCTCTACTGCTCACAGCCTGTATTTTCACAAAGAAGCTTAAGTTAATCTATTCAGAGAAGTTTAACTTGAAGTTTAAGTCACACCTTGCAACAGCAATCATCTTAAAGAATGAAAATAAAGTTTCAATAACTGTTTAAAACCTAACAATTTTCTCTTATGCCAGTCAAGAGCTGTATCAAATTTTCCTTTCCCTCCTCAACTCCATTTGTTTTCCTGATGTTTTTAACAGCACAGACAATGGAACAAGATCAGCTATATTTATGCACTGTTACACGGCCAAATACTTTAGCACAAAATAAAGAATATGCTCAACAGAGATGACAGGTAATTCAGTAGATCTTTTCTTCAGCTGAGAAAACAAGATGAAGCTAATTCACAGCAGGAAAAATAACTCATATTTAGCCAGACAGTTACAGAGAGATACCAAAAATGTAGTAACGATTTAACTCACTTGTTATAAGTCTGCGCTATGAGGGAAAAGATGTGCTCTTATGCTGAATTCTCACCAGCATACCTGAGTCTGCTTTTGGAAATGTTACACAAAGCTTAGCCATGTTCTATGGCTAACAGGAAACATGCTCCAAGAAGCTGTAGGAAAATATCAAGAACTTGAAAAAAAGAGAAGAAAAAGAAACCAGAGGAAAGCCCAAGGAAAAAGGAAGAAGAATAATAATTGCCTGAAGAGGATTTGCAGTCTCTATCACTGAAGGTTTTTAAAAACAGGTGAGGCCGGAGATAGCAAACCATTAGCTTTTGTGCCAAATTCCATAGTCAGAAATCTGAACTGGTACCAACAACACTGAGCCACAGTGGTTCTTAAAATGCAGCACACAACTAGGCACCAAAAAAATGTGCTGCCACTGGGTCAGGATGTTTAAGCAGAGCAATAGTGGTTACTACAATACTGCTTTGTGGCAGCATAACAGACAAGGAACTTGCTTTCCATCTCTTCTAGCCCTATTTTCTGTAATTTTCAGTTCTGTGAACAGTTTGGAATAATACATCTAAAATACAGAGGGATGAAAACCTGAGTGGGCATTTGGCAAAGACAGAGTAGAACTGAGCAGAACTCAGGCTTCCTAGGAAGAGGAAACATTCGTAATGCTGATGTGCACTTAGCTCTATCTAGTTTTGCTGCTCTCTGAGTTTCAGTTCTTATACATGGGCTGAGTGTATGCTAGAAACATCTCTTATTTTAGCGGTGTCAATCAGCAGTGAAAAGAGGTATGAGCCTTAATAAACACAACTATACTATGAGGAATCTGTATTACTGGTGCAATTTAATTCACAAAACCAAGTGTTTCCTGGGATGTTTGCTTTGCTCAAGGAACCAGTACAAATCACCAGTCCAGCAGGAGGGCTTTGCTGTTACAACATAGAGCTATGCCGACATGGACATAGCCTTCATTCAGTGCATCTGGGAAAGAAGAACGAGACTGAGAGAAGTATGGGCTGGAAAAGCTCTTTCATGGAACATTCTTCTGCAAGCCCAAACTCCCCCTGTGTTATCAAGACTCTGCTGGTACAGCACAATGGCCCAGTTGTGCTGGAAAAGCAACCTCTGCTGCCTGCAAGCCAGAATCCAGATTCATTCCACCTAACTTCAGGCACCCGCAGAGGCATGTGCTTCAGCAGTGTAACTGCCTTAAGGTTCCCATACTGCATCTTCAGAGAGCAACTCACATTTCTGGTGGACTCTGAATTTATATGTCGTGTCCCATTGCTTAGTATTAAAAAAAAAGAAAAAAAAAATCAAACGGCTCCAATGACATTACTTTCAGAAAAAAGACTCAAAAGGGAAAACTCTTTGTTTTGATACTCTTTTCAAAGTGTAACAAATAGACTGCTTCTTAGCATAAGGATTGTGCCTTTGTGACAGGCAAGCAGGTGTATATATATCTATATGTATGTGTATATTTAAACTATGACTATTCTGTGACAGTGATATATCAGTCACTTAGCACTTATATGGGTAGGATGCCTCAGTTTTCCCAGTGGCTGCTTCTCTGTGTTCAATCTTTCACATTGGCTTTAAGAAATATGGGACAAAATGGAACTATTGTTCGTGCAGAGTTTTAAGTGACACAGTACCAACATTCCGGAGAAGATTAAAAAACAGACATAAGTTTTGTTTTTACTTTTTGAACAGCAGG
>NW_010100397.1:51178-73835 GCF_000699245.1 Pterocles gutturalis
TTACCTTTAACGTCATATCATCAGAGCAAGATGCTAGTAGCATGCCAGATGGGTCCCATTTGATTGCATTAACCTCATTCTGAAATAGAGAGTGATTTTATGAAGTAAATACTCCAGTTACATGCGTTGTGCCAGGCACCCGGGAGAGGGCACTCAGGGTCTATGCATGCAACAAGTTCAACTGCAGCCCTGGTTGCTTTATGGGTGAAAAAGCAGTGCTGCTTCCCTAACAGGCTATTTATGCGTCATTTACGAATGGTAACCATTTTGGGCTTGTGAACAACACACACAATCAGTCTTCTGATACATGTTCTGGCACAAAGTCTCTCATGCTCTCTCTTCATATGCGAGGATTTAAATAAACCCTCAAACCAGACAGGCTGATGATACAGCGTTAACTTCTTTTTAAAATTGAGATATTTCTTCAGTTAATATTCTGTAGATCTCAGATATACACATTTTCAACAGAAAATATTGAATTGAATATTTATAATTCTTAGTATTGCAGCTCTACAACAACGCTGGTGTCTCTAAAAAGAGGTGTATGTGTATGTGAAATCCGGGATGGAATACTGAATAATTTATAATGCAATCTTTCTAGTACTTTGCAATTAACTAAACCTAGTGTATCCCCTTGGCAATTGGTGAGTTTTCTGTGCTTCTTTGAGGGTCATACATATGGGGAAAAAAGCATTTCATAAAAAGGGAACGATTGTTTTTTAAAACCATAAATTGTCTCAGGGTCTCAGTGAAAATAATCTTGGAAAATTTTTAAATTTTGCTTTATCCATTTTACATGTTTCAGTCATAATTAAAAGGGACTGTACAGATATTTGAAGTAAAAATTTGGATCATGTGCAAAATGATTCATGTCATATAATCATAAAAAGCACCAGTCTGTTGGTAGAAATGTACAACCTGCCATGAAATATCAGTTTAATCTTAGTTTAACCAGAGACTAGATAGAGGTGTCCAAATGCACAATTTTTCCTCAGTAAATAGATAGCAAGTTCTGGAGGTTAGAAAAAAACCTAGCCTTTGATGGTCCTTAAATACCACCAGGAAAAGAGGTGGGAAATACATCTTAAATAGATCTTATTAGATTAAATTGATTCTAAAACTGAACAATGGCTGGAGGTAAATTGTTCTCTCCTTATTCATAGTTCTCATTTATTAAAGGAAATTAAGCCAGCGGAAACCAAAATCTTATTTATTAATGTGCCCTTAGTCTGCAGCTCATGCTACATATAAATAGTCTCACTGCTTAAGCTGCAGGTTTTGCCTCCTACGGTGATTTAGAACAGTTTATCCCCTCTCGCAGGCAGAGAGTCACTCTGAGGAATATGGTTTCAGGGAAGTAACAGGATATAACACCTTTGGTGTTAGAACACACTGTGCAAACACATCAGCCACCATCATCATAACATGCTGCTGTGACTTCTATCACTAAAACTCTGGACTTCTTAAACTTACTGTGTGTCCTTGAAAGGTTTTAACAGGACGATCACAGCCAAGTCTGCATACATGAATGCACATGTCAGTGCTGCAGGAGGCAAAAGTAGTGTTGTTCTGCCAGTCTACATCCAGAGCAGGAGCTGTGAAGTACAAACAATGGAAGGAACATCAGGGAACACAGCAAAGAAACAGCTATCCCAACTAATTTTCCTCCTGTCACCCAACTGGATCAAACGGACTAAAAGCTAGTTCTTGGCCTATCACCTGCAACCAGTTACAGGGATGACAGGGACAGCCTGAAGGACACAAATTATTTTTTTCTCTTGGAGTGGGTAATGTGGATGCTTTGCATGGAAACTACTTCTGAGAATCTTTTGGGTGAAGTTACCCAAAGAGGAGGCAAAACAGTCTGCCTCCACACTCCCCACTCCCAGCTGCACACTTCTCTTGTGCCATCTCTACCATTCATTCCTCTGTAAGGCAACTCACTGAAGAATCTGGAAGAAAACTAATCCAGAAAAAACATGGATAATTTCATCTGGGTTAGAAAAAGATGTTCCTGTGAATGCCAGACACAACACACAGGAGGGAGAAGAAGCAGATGGCCATCTTCCTTTGCATTAGCTGTATGCAAGCACTGATACAAACCTATCATCCTGCGCAGACACCTGGATTAGTAATAGCTATATCCAGTTTAATTTGGTTTGGGATTGATTTAAGATAGAGAATTGATCAAGCTGATCTGAAATGAGAGGAGGAATTTCTGTAGAGGATTTGGCATTAACTAGGATTTGGTACACAGATAACACAGGAACATCTAACTAGTGCCTGTATGCAACACACACACTTTGCAAAAAGTGTGGAAAAAAACAACAACAATTTACAGCATGTAGCTGCAGACTAAAAGCATGCAAGGGAGTAGGAGGCAACTCCTGACACACAGCTTGCTTGTGTTTCTATGGTTGCTGCTTCGTATTTTGCTCAGGAAAGAGTTTAGCTGCCCTCCAGAGGATGACATAAGACTTGCTAAAATATAGAAATCTTCATTCTCAGCACACTCCTGTGAGAAGCAAGTGTGTCAGAACGAGAGCAGCATATAGGAAGCGAAGTTGAATCTCTTTCTGGCAACAATACAATGGAAGTTTAGCATTTAATGAAACCAAGAAATGCCTTATTCAAATACATTCAGAGAAATACTTTTGTAATACAGAGGTGAAAAGATACCTGTGCTGCCAAGCCTATTATATTTATATATATTTTTCTTGTTATAATTTTTATGAACTGCAAAATGAGATTGAACCACATCATCTTCCAAATCATCAGGCAGCTCTCTAAATGACAATGGAGGACTGACATTGTTTCAAACACAAGTATTTTTTAGAATATTAATGAAAAAGCTCAATAATTTTTTGTGACAGGTAAGGAATTTCTCCATTACAGAAATATAAAGGATAATTGCATGAGTAAGGCAGATTACTTCCGAGATTTCCAATGAACACAGAAGGGGATCAGGAAACAGTGCAGGATTTTGTTTCTCTAACTGCCTGTTTGTCTTTGTTTTTACACTGCAAACTTTGTATTACTGTTTTGGAGTAAACAAAAATCTGTGTTCATTAATAGCAATATTCCTTCAGGGCTAATATCTAGTATGATATGCATGAGTTGAGAAGTAGTTTTCTGAGAGCTATTGACACCTAAAGCGATGGATTTGCATTGCAGCATAATTCGTGTTGATAATTAATACTGATTCATCTATTGGTGTATTTAATCATATGTTTGCTGGATAAGTAACTGTAGAAAATGGTCTGGAAAAAACAACTAAATGTGTTTTTTGATGCAAGTGATCGAATGGCCAAAGTGTCTCCAAAACAACAGGATACTAGGCAATTGCATAGAAACAATTAGAATGTCATCTAATAAAAGCAGCAACAAACCCTTGAGAAATACATGTAAAATAAATACTAACAAAAAATGTTACAATAATTATCAGTTAATTTAAGCTTTTTCTGATCAAATTTAGAATTAGAATCTTAGAAGTGGTGAGAGTTAAGCGTCTGCAAGGAGTGATTCAGAACACTTATACGTCTAAACCTGGGTCATACAAATTCTTCGTACAGTATCAATTAACCAATTTGTTCCTGCATGCATAGACATCAGTCCACCTCTATCAGTAGGTGTGAAAATTGGATTATTTCACTCAATTTTAAGAAATAAGCCTTATGAATACATATTTTGACCAAATGCCCTATGATGACTCATGGTTTTGCAAAGAATAATGAAAACCCTGGAAACTACTTATCCACATACTTTCATATTTTGAACATAAAAAGTTACATGGGAACATCAGTGATATAGAAGCTTAGACAAAGGAGTCTTCCTTATGTACTTAAAGATGACAGTTTTGACCATATGGGTGTAAACTAAACAAGCTGTTGTAAAGCAGCCAAGAGCAAAAAAATTATGTTATTCCCAGGCTAACTATCTCCAGACTTCAAACAAGTATGGAAACAAGCCTCACAAGTACGTATTACAGGAACTGTACTCTGTCTAGACTAGACTTTTAATTGTTAAAATGCCACCTTTAATCCTTGTGTAGGAAGGTTTTCAGATTCCAGATACGGAATGCTGTCAGTTTGTTCTGGTGAAAAAGTGACACAAGGAGGACAAGGTGAGGTCATACGGCTTAGGGGAGAACAAAGGCTCCAGCTGATTTTAAGGGGCTTTTTGTAGGACATATGCTTTTGGCCTATCAACAATTTCCTTAATAACTAACTCCTTTATTTCCCTAAGAAAACATATTTGAAATAATAATAATTAAAAAAATAGCCTCTCCACATCTCCACTTCAGTTGTGTCTTTTGGTCTGCAGGCAAACAGCATGCATAATAAGTTTTTGTTTTTTTTTAAATCTATTAATGCAGATGCACATTGGCATATTGCACTGGAAGACGTAGTTAGGTTTTCAACTTGCTAAAAGGGGAACGGAGTGCTATGTCCCTGAGCCACAGCATTGCTAAGACATGTCAGTGAACATGATTCTGAAGGGGCAACCAAATTCTGAATGTCTAACAACTTAGATCAATAGCTATGGATTAGAAGGCTTAAGAGTTTTGTTAACTACATCACAGTACAGTACAAAGTTTGCTTTTATGGAACAGTTACAAGAGAAAAATAAATGCCACAGTGAGAAAATCTGTCAGCAGACACTAACTCCTCCAAACTGACAGCTGAATTAATAAGTGAGAAGATGAGTGACAAAAATGCAGAGTATGGGTCTGCTGTATGCATGGACATACTTTTTGTCTTCTGTTGAATAACCAGTTCATTTGCTACTGCACATTACAAACATCTGTGCAAATGTGAGAATGAGAACAACTAGAAATTAAGTTGAAAAGCATATGCAAACTAATGTTTTAAAATGAGTAGTAAAATACATGGTTTTAAACACCATTAAGCCTGTGAAAGCCTGCTCTATTAAACAATTGATTACAGTGGCACACAGGAAGATGAACATTGCTCGCATTGGAATCTGGAATGTTTTGGTGGTTTTAAACACAGTTTGACTATGTCCCTTAAAAATACTTCATTGTGACAACTTATTGAGTTTGGATCGTGAATTCAGTCATCACCTTACAAGCCTGGTCTCAGGTGTACTCAAGAGTACGCCAATGATTGCCTGTTACTCAAGATTACTTAGCATCTGTGACATCTCCTGCCTTCTTGAAGCAGACGACACCTACAAATGACCATCCAAATAAGGTTTTGGTGCAGTGAGTCTTTGAAACTCAGCATTGGCAAATGACTTCTGATAATCAGAGAAAGCAAATCCTGAAGAACTTCAAGTCAAAATTAAAAGCTAAGAAATTCCTGAGGACCTTCATGCTTGCAGTGGTGAGTGCAAGCTGCATGAGACATCTGTCTGCTTCTGTCTCAAGTCAGCTTCATTGCAGCAGGAGCAGAAAGAGTGAAGGAGATCTCAGACACCTCCACCGAAGTGTCTCTTCATAAATCATCACTTGGTACTATTCAAGCACATAGATAATGACAGAAGCATTCAGATAGGTAGACACGGGTGGTGTACAAATCCTCTCCTAGAATCAGTTTGACTTTCAAAGCTGATTCTCACAGAACCCCATCTTTCTGAAAAAATAATAAATCCACAAGCCATGATACTCGTGATAGTTAAAGCACAAAAAAACTTGTTTCAAACTTTTCTCTGGCAGATAGGTTTTTACAGAAAGATAAATTACACTGACAAAATTAAAAACCACATTTCCTTTTACTAACAAGAGTTATGCAGAAATTACCTGAATGGAAAGGAAACTGCTGTTTGGCTTCTCCTGTGTGAGCATCCCAAATTATTGTTGTCTGCATCCGAAGGAAGGGGGGAAAAAAAGATTAGCAATTCAGCTCAGAGAAAACAGAGAGCACCCTCACTGAGGAGCAATTCTAAAATATGGACTGATAAAATTATTGACTGCAAGAAAGCCTTGTGTGCTGAACAGCTGAAAAAACAGAAATCATATCCAAATATTACAGAATAATAATCTAAGTGTAGATAAAGAAGGATCACCCCTACAGAGGAAGTAATATAACAACTAAGAATGGACATATTCTCTCTGAAAAATGATAGAAGACAGCACCACACATTTTTAATAAGCATTTTGTTACAGCTGTTTCAGTTATCTTCTTCAAAGAAGACTTTTTCTCCTTTTCAAAGATGTATGTTGAATTCTATTCCAAAACTACATGATACTACATTTCTAACAATTAAACTGCCAAGTGAAATGTTTACCTAGGAGCAGAGTGCATATCACTTCTTGCCACCGTGGTGGGACAGACTAAAGCGTAATTTGCTTACTACAGGTTTAATCCATACTTTTACCACACATAAGCAACTCCCCTGTAGAGCTCAATAAGACCTTCTGAGTGAGCTGTCAATTTATTGGGAGCATATGTTTCCAGAAAATAAATTTAAAATGCCTCATCTTGCAGATAATGGATCATCAAAAGAATCGCTGCCATTATTGGGAACTTAGGTTTGCCAGAATAATGGAACTACCATTGGGAGACAAGTGTAGCTGAATATAAGAAAGGAATAAAACTAAGCTTCCACTTTCACAAGTATGTGAAAATATAAGGATTCATCTAGCCTACAAATTAGATGTACAAACCTGAGCTAGCTTCCCTAGATTTCCTTTGACAGTTGCTGGAGAGAAGCACTGTCAGTGCATCTCACTGTAACACGGGCCATGCAACCCACCACTTGGAAGTGCCATTTTTTTCTCCAAATTTTATAAAGGAAGCCAAAGATGACATACACATCTAATTTTTAGACATTGAAAGTTAGGCAAGATGAATGCTGTGTACTTTAGAGTTTCAGTTTTAATGGATTTGTGCTCATCATCAACAGTCATCTGTTCATTTTAATCTCTTGCATGCACTCAGCTGCAACTACCATGTTTTGCTTGATTTTGAGTTCAGAGCTACCATTTTTTTTGCATGTTTGCATAGGAAGGTATATATATTATTCAAATACAAGTGTTTCAATAATGAGATGAGCTAAAAGGTCAAGTGTCTTAAAGATCACTTCCTTCGTGGAAATAGTTGATAAAACCATAAACATAAGTAGTGGAAGCAGTTCCTTCCTTAACTGAGACACATTTAAGATACAATTTTAAACAAGGGGCCAGTGGAGTTGGTTTTTTCAAGTAAAATCTTATACATAAAAATAGTACACATTTATGCAGACTCAGAATGTAATCAACACATACTAAAACATATTAAAGCAAAGTAAACCCTCCAGGACGCCTGGAGGAGAAGAAAATAATCTTATAGAATTCAGCAGCACACGCTCACTGAGTCAGCACATTTATGTGTTACAATGACGTATTTTTTAAAACTCACTTTATCAACACCAGCACTTAAAATGTAATTCCCCTTTTTGTTCCACTTCAGGGCAAATATTGGACCTTTATGTTGACCTAAGGTGCTTGCAAGGTTACCTGGAATAAAGAAAAGGTTAGTATTACAATGTGTTTACAAATTAGCCAAATTACAGTTCACTGCTGTTTGATGCTTAAGAACAATAAATGTTGTTTGACTTACCATCTTCTGTCCATATTCTTGCAAAACCATCATATGAGCCTGTAGCCAATAGTGTTCCATCACTCTGTTGGGATATATATAAAAGGAAAAGGTCAATACTAGATGAAATCTGCTTCAACAAAATTTTCTTTTCTTTTTTGTTTTAAGGTTTGTGCATTGTGATTTATGGGAAATCTGAGTCCATACAGTGAGACAGATTATACCATGATTTAAACTAAAGGTTAGTACTGCAGACAGCAAAGAGGAAATAAAACCCTTTAATATACTGCAAAATACTGGACGACACCATCAGGTAAGAGTAATTTAATCAAAAGGATTAGAAAAAGAAAACAAGATATAACAAATTCTATGGGATTCTTCCAGATAACAAACACATACTACTTCTTAGACATAAAGAGCCTACAAAATGTCAACAGATCATCTAAATCCTGACTAAATCCCCATTCACTGAAATTCAGGCACCTATGCTTGAAAGGACCAAAGCACCTAAGCCGCCTACACTCATGGTTAACACCTCGAATGCTATCTACCACAAAGCAGATGTGTCCTCCTTGTCTAAACAGACTCCCATGTATGCTCAGAGGCACAGTACCATGATGCCTAAGAAAAGCTGGATTCATGGGTCCCAATTAGGAGAAAAAATGTGTGGGAATTGTAATCAGCAAATGAAGTGTATTAGGAACATTTCCTTACATTAAGTACTAGCACAATACAAGTGAAGTATCACAGTGATCAATGAAGTCTGGAAAGGTAAGGAACTACTACAGGAAATATTAGAGGATGCCCTATATGTTTTGGACGACTTTTCTCGTAACTGTTCTGCACCTTTGCATGTTTTTCTCTTTCAATTGCTCTTTCAAAAAAACCTCAATTCAGTTTTTCCTTATGATTTTTCTTCACTGTGATATCCACAGGAAAAAAGTAATGAACATTCTTGGGTTTTATCTTTTTTTGCTTTGTTAACCTACCTCTGCTTTCTGTACTATTCACTTGTGTCAAATATAACATACATAGGGGAAGCTGATTTGTTCAGTGGCCTTATCTTTTACTTTTGTGAAGCACCTAGCTCACCTGAAGGACAACAATATTGCAGCAAAGATTAACTGAATCTTGGTCTCTGGATAGCAACTAACTGCTAAGAATCCTTTTCAGTATTTAATTTTTAATCTGATTTCCTACAAAAACAAGACTAATATGATCACTCTGCCTGTACTAATATCAGCAAAACAGACAGAATGCAAGCGATCCCAAATTAATTAAGGTTTCTGAAAGGTCTTGTAAGTTGTTCTTACAATGCTCGGTGGCAGAAAGGAGACATAAAGCAGCCTTAAAGCTGCCCAAACACACTGCCCAGACACGGGTTTCTTAACAATACCTGTTCCATCTGCTCACTTCAGTCTTCTCTGTGCAGCACCCTATTATCTAAGATGGGAGGTTTTGCAGCATGAAAGTATAAAAGGGATCAGGCAAGACAGTCCCACCTAGAGGGTGGGTAGGTAAAGACAGTGACTACGCATGCTCCTACCAAAACAAAGATTATGATGTGAGCATGTTTGCATTGGGTTTGGCTGACATGGAGTTAATTTCCCCCCCAGCAGCCCTCATAGTGCTGTGTGTTGCACCGGTAGCTAGAAAGGTGTTGATAACACACCAGTGTTTTGGCTACTGCTTAGCAGTGCTCACACAGCATCAAGGTTGTCTCCCCAACACCCACCCCTCCAGTAGGCTCAGGGCCCCAGGCGTGGGTAGGATCCTGGGAGGGGACACAGCCAGGACAGCTGACCCAAACTGACCAAGGGGATATTCCACACCATATGATATCATCTCAGCAAGAAAAGCTAAGGGATTAAAGGAGGAGGACACGAGGCATTTGTTGTTATCACATCTATCTCCCGAAGCAACCGCTACACGTATTGAAGCCCTACTTCCTGGGAAGTGGCTGGATATCACTTACTGATGGGAAGGAGAGAATAACACCTTTGTTTTCTTTTGCTTATGCACATGGCCTTGGCTTTTCTTGCTTTATTAAACTGCTTTTATCTTGACCCATGAGTTTTTTCATCTTATTTTCTTCCTCCTTGTTCTGCTGAGGAGGGGAGTGATAGAGCGGCCTGGCGGGCACCTGGCGCCAAGCCAAGGTCAACCCACCACAGTGCTTTGCTATGCACAGTGTAATTTAAATGAGAGGGACTTGATAGTCCAACCTCAGAAAAAGCGCCGCCGGTGCTCATTATCTCCTCACAGGCCAAAATAAAGCACCTATGAGATGCAAATACATTATTACTCAGGCTTCATTACTACATACATTGCTTGTTTAATCTTCATTCTTAAAGTTAGCAAAGTTTATATTTACCCATGCTCCTAAAACAGAGATATAAATACATCATTATTATGCTCGAAGATGGCAACAGTGCTGGAAAATTACAGCATATAGGTGAAAGTTCAGTCTATTAGAAGTATTTGAAACAAGAGGTCAGTAGGTTAGGACAGAGCTTCTGGTCACCTCAGATATAAAAGATATGGAGCAGCAGCTGTAATTGCCTCTGAATTAAATTTAGACAGTTAAAAACCATACACAGTCTTAGAAGTTAGCTTACATTCCAGTCCAGTGAAGTCACATCCTTATTGCTAGGGACATCGTGTCCTCCTTCTCTTATGCAGTGCCTCAAAACTAGTTGAGTGGAACCGCTGTTGCTGTTTTCATTGAGATTCCATATTCTGGCCGTTGAATCTCCGGATCTATAAAAGCAATCGTGGAGAGATGAAAACTCCTTTCGGTGCTGACACAGCAAACAAAGTAAAACCTCTATTTCTGTTTTAACTGAGAATATCACAGTCTTTAAAATACATTTTTTTTCCAATTCTGCCCTTCCTGCACTCCTTATACTTTTTAAAAAATGCTAACACATATTTAAATTATCCATATCATCTGAATTCACATAATCATTTGCTTTATTCAGCTTTTACCTGAAAGACAGGTCCTTGCTCTCTACGTTTTGTACTTGATTCATGAAGCAGAAATCACCATAACTGAGATAGTCTCAGGGAACTCAACACTACAAACATAACACTATGGAGATCCAAATAAGGACAGAAACACAAAGGCTGTGCCCACATGCCTCCCATAAAAAGTGTGCACAGTCCCATTAGCTCCCAATGGCTCGGCAAGTCCCTGGTGTTCCCCTGGAGCTGTAGCAGGCTCTGAACATGGTGCAGCAGGTCCGGCAAGGTCACCTTTGGCAGCAGCCTCGGGGAATGGAACCGCCAGTAGTGTGACAAAGGTGCTGCGGTGCTGGCTCCCTGGTCCTGCTCAGGTTCCTCTGACAACTACTGCAGGAACAGGAGGTGAACTTAAGGCTGCCTTTAATTTGGCCACGGCCCTTTCATAAGGTACTTCTGTTCAGGACAGACCAGAACACAGCCTTTGACAGAAGCTGTTTCCAAAACAGCCTCTCAGCATTAAATCAAGCCACAGAATCTAAAGATTAGGAAAGTAGAAAGGTAATTTAAATTCATTTTGTCTTGTCTATAGTGTCCTTTGCTGTCTGTAGCTTGGCTGCTTAGCTCACATTGTCCAAAAAAGTGTCAAAGTAACTACTGCCATGAAAGAGTATTCTTTCTTGGTGAGAGACAGCCAGCAAGAGAGAGACTGCACCAGGATTTTAATCTATTTTATAGACCGAATATTTTCTAGGGAGATGTACACTGATTTTGCCCAGAAGTTGTAAGGAGGAAGTGAAGAGTTTATCTTAATCTGCTCATAAAAATATATATTTATTTTCACTTTGTATAATCTTTCTTCCAATAAAAAATGTATCTAAGGTCAGAAATCAATTTGCAATGGGGTGGAAGAAATTACGCTTTCTAACTTATTGGGATGTCTCTCTCTTCTCCCTTCCCCCAGCTTTTTGTTTAAATAATCAATAACAACAACCAAAACAATCAAAGTACCCTGGATTGCTTGTTTTCTCCAGAGGGCAATTTTCATTTACATGCAGTAAGTAGAATCTTGAAGGGGAATTAGAATCTCTCTTAAATTTCCAAGAATTCATATAGGCAAGATGAAATTTCTGTGTTGTATACCTGATGTATTAGCTTTTCCTTTTTTTTTAAAGTAATGTAAAACCTCCTTTCCTACACACTAACAAGGAGAAAAAGTCTTTCTTCAAAGACTAAAAGCCCGAGATCCATTTTTGCTTTGATAAGCCACATTTTACTGAAAAGGACATCCATCACAAGGGAATATTAAATTTTCTTCTGGTCTACTAATAAAACTTTTCAATTATTTATACTAAAAGAACTGGGTAAATTTTAAACATCTCACATGTCTTCAAGTGCAAATATTAACCAATCAAGTATCAAACTTGATTGATCTTTGTGTATTATTTTACCCATAATTTAGTCCAATTTTACATGAACAACAGTTCAACTGTAAAACCAAAAACCTCTCTGCCTGTATCAGTGGCTCTGAGCTCTGCCAGGTCATGGCACTCCTGGGGCATGTGCTCCCATCTCCTCTTAACCCTTTATGTCAAGCTGAGATGCAATGGCTGGCCAGGGCTTTGCCAGTCTAACCACAAGCTACTGCTGTACAGCCATTCTTTAATTTTTGGCACAAATCTTTCACTTCCATGATTAAGAAATAATTTGAATCAGAATAATTTTTGCCACCATACAGAGCTGTGGCTGTAATATAACGCCTTATTTCTTCAGAGGTCTGGAAAACTGAACAGCAATTTTGCACATGCTGGCTAGAAAATTAATGAAGTTAATCACAAGGCTCAAAAGTTGAGGAACATTTTTAGTTGTGATAACTGACAATAATGGGAACATAAGTACTTCATAGGCTTGGCTTACTGGTTAACACGTTAAGTAGGAAATGCCTTCAGCACTGGCTTCTCCCCTATATAGGACTCCAGGCCAGTCCTGCCCTCATTGTAATAATCCAGTTTGTTATTGGACCCTGTGAATAAAGCACTCAGCCACTTGGCTATCAAACACAATATCCTATTTGCTAGTTCTAAAAGGGTTATGTTTTGTTTTTCAATAGTTTTATTTAGCCTAGTTCCTGACGATGCTTGGGCAATCTTATTTTCCAGTATTTTAATTTTGTTTTTCCATTTTCTTCTTCCTAAGGCTACATAAGCTATTATGTGTCCCTACAGAGAGGCTTTATGAGCCTAGCAGTGTGTGGCAGGGGTATTTGTGTGTCTTCCCTTTTGCTGCTGAGAAAAAAAAAAAGAGTAGTCTCTGCTCTGGAAAGTATTCTGATTTCTGTTGAATGATTCAGTGAACCTTGCCTTATTAGAGGATCACAGTTCAAGCACAATTCAGAAATGTATTTAATCTCCTTAGCCCACAGAAGCATTTCTATCTGCATGATAAAGCAGCTCATTCCAACGAGCAAGTCATGAACACTTGAGTAATAGGCATACTGTTCTGCACTACGGTAGACTACTGCCAAATTTTAGGAAGCCTTAGTTCTGAAAGGATTTTATTGCATGCTCTCCAGTCCTAGTATAATAATGAATCAACGTGGACAAATATGTCACAAATAAAATTCTGCAAACATAAAATCCCCATTCCGTAACTGTCAGCAGAAAGGTTAAAACAGCTGCAGTTGGGTAAAGAAATTTTCAAGATGGTTGTTGAACCTTGGTATTTCTTATTTTCAGCTGTAAGTCTTATTATCACTGTTATTTTGATATGGAATACTGCTAATGTGTATTTAACACTTCTGGCTCAAACAGGTTTAACTTTTTATTATTTTATTTTAAAAGAGATTATTAAAAGCATAAAGGGAAGGAAACACCTCCTCATAATTTATATACTTTTTTTTAATAAAGCAGGTCTCTTAAAGTAAGGGTTTACGTTTCCTAGATAGTCAGTAGAGGGAAGTGCCTCGGAGGTATCCAGAGGGAGAAGTCTGTCCCACTGATTTTACAACATTGCTCCCTGCCTCAGGTTATTCAAATACACCTCACCTAACAGCTGACCACTTTGCATTAATGGATTTGCGCACATGAGGGAACTGGCCCCAATAAAGTCACCTGCTAATGAATAAGCACTTACAGTCAGCCGAATTAACACCTGGTACTGTCTGGGGAGGTGAAATCAACCCCTTCAACCTGGTAATTCAAAAGGATTATTCGGAAAGGTAATTCACAATGGACCCTAAACCATGGATACGAGGAATACAGTAACTCAGAGCACTATATAAAACCCAGAGATGATGACAGAAGATGGCCTAGAAACATCCCTTCCTGCTTCTGAGAGACACAGCCGTAACTGAAAGATCTCAGACAACAGCTTTTATGACTAATTATTTGGCTGACTAGGGAAAGCGAAGGTGCACGGAGCACTCAGCAACGCACAGAGTTCCCCTGTGTGAAAGAGGCTGGTCTAAATCAGCAAAGATAAGCAAAACAACCTACTGTTGGGTTTTGTGAATGAGGCCAGGTCCCTCTGCTAGAGTCACAGCTATGAGAATTACTTGAAGGGCATGGCTGGATGTAACAGAACAGAGAACACCCTTGGAAGCAGCAGCTGAACATGCAGACAGAGCATCCTAATTCAGCTGGCAAAGGTTTTGGACTTGAAGGCTCTATCAGCCTTGACATTCATGGGTATACTTTCATACTGGGAAATTCAAGCACGTTCAGGACCATTTTGGGTCACTGGACCATGATCACCTACGCTAGCAAACTGATAGGTTATTCCCTGGCCAGATTCTGGCCTGTTTTAATTAGCACTCTTGCTCAGGGCCCTGATGTTCTCTCTGAGTAACTCCTGGGCATGGCTTGGTGGTTACAACAGTCCAGAGGCAATTCTCAATGTGCAGTTTGTTTGGCAGCCAGGACAGTTTGCTAGCACAGACACCAGCCATTCTGTGCCAGTTGGCCTCAGTGCCTAGGAATATTCCCAGGCATGGTTAGTTTACTAATGTGGACGTAGCTGTAATGGGTTTCTGCATTACTCAGGGAACATAACCATCTGTAATAATTTACATGTGTCATAAAATTAAAACTTAGACATTGAAAGTTATCTCATGGAAGAAATCAGTCTTTGAAGAGGAAAACAATTGGATTTTAAGAGCAAAACTGGAATTATGGCTGGGAATGGCCAAATCTTCACACTTGGCCAAGCACCTACATTTTTTCTTAACCTGTCCAAAACAATACATGCAATTATTTCTTTTGGAATGTTGATTTCCTTCATAAAGGGCAATTAATCCTCTTACATGGCTGTATGTATGCACTTCACTGTACTATTATAATGCTTCTGTTCATAACATCTAAACACTCTTCTCATAAGCATCTGGTGACAGTTATGCCTTTGATAGCCTTTGCTGCTACCTCTAGTCTCCCTCATCCTCCACTTCAAGGGTTATGGGTGTGGTGGAGGAGGAAGAGCAGCTGCAGAATATATTTCTTTGGCTGTTGGAGAAATTCCTGTCTCCACTGTTTATTGTGTTTTTTAAATAGCCCATTGCAAAGTCCAGAGAGTATATATACCTGTGCTAGACTTCACACCCTAGAAAGTCATTGCAATTGAGTAGATGGGACATTAAATATCAAAGTCCTTTTCTATCAGTGGAATACTCACTATATCTGGAAACCAATGCTCTAGTTTTGGGTAATTCATTCTGCAAACAAATCCCCTTACACTGCTTGCTTCAGATTAGGTTGTGAACCTGCATTATTCTTTTAGTGTCTGAAGATTACATTAGGTTGCTGTCTAAACTGCTGCTAATTGTCAGGAAAATGTATTGCTTGTATAACAAGGCTTGACGAAAATACTTTGCCACAAATTGAGATTTGATTGTGCAAAAACTGTATAAAGTGAACAAATGTGTTATTTTCCTTATTTAATAGTTAGGTTTTGATATGTATTTTTTAAAAACACAACAGATGGGTACAATCAGGCAGACGGGAAAACAGAAGAAAACTACGGACTGGGCAGCACAATATGGCTATTACAGAATCTAACAATTTGGTGTTTGCAGATCAGATGAACTGCAGTTATCTTTTTATTGAAGCATTACTTTGTAAAGGACAAACAATTCCAGTATATATATGTTTTGGGGAATTTATCCCCCTTGTTTAATTGGTGCCGTAATACATAGTTTACCTATAGATGATAGCTTGCATTATTATTATACCAGACATCTCAAACATTTCTTTGTGCAATGGCATAATCAGACAATCAGCTCTCTCCCTTCAGTTTCTTTTTTTTTTCTGTGCATTCTATGCCATTTCAGTCATGTAAGCTTCATCAGGCACTCAGTGGTGCATTACCTGAAGGCTAACTGCATCACATATTTTGTTTCTTATGAGCAGGCTAAAATCCGATCAAGATGCACATGAATCTAAATTATTTGCATTTTCATTGCATTGCCATTAGTCTGCATGAGACACAGCACCCAACTGTACTTTCTAGCCATGCCTGTATTTATGTGCTTCCAAAATCAGTAGCAAAGCTTATAAATAATGACCTATTACACTGAAGGGTAAACCTTAACTGAAGGGATTGTGAAAGGTTACTCCTCTATCTTGGACATCTGATTAATGGTTCTGATCATCATCCTCCAGGTCTACCTAAAGCAGTATAAGATATTACTCTCCCAGGGATCCAACTACCAGTGCTTAGCACCCTGCAGCAAAATTAAACACCCACTGGTTCCTCAGTCACTGCAGTACATACTCTGGTTTATTAAATGGTCCACAGTTTGAACTACGCACGTGAGGACTGTGGACCACAGATCCTAGAGAAGCAGTCTAGTATGGCAAGCACTGGCAGAGAGGCGAGTCAGACACTGGGAAGCAGTTACCAATGCTAAAGCCAACAGATGAGGTCTCAGAACCTATACTTAGGAATCTTAACTCCCTTTGTAACGAGTTGAGAGATGTAGGTACCTGCAGAGGGACCAGGGCACTTGAGTAGATGCCTGATTTCAGCTGTGCAGATATTCTCCAGAATAAAGCAGCATTCTCCACTTCATCTCAGGCGCCACCAGGTGTCCCTAAAGAATAATTCTGTATGGTATCCTTTCTCCCCACCCATTCTCCTTTAGATAATAATGTGGGTGTGCCAACTGATCACCTGAAGACTGTTCTCTATGCAATTCAAATAAATACCATAATGGATAAGTTTACTATTAAACAGTATCTTGTTTAGGGTGATAGGGCTAGTGGACATCTATTGTACCAACAAATACAGTCCCTTAATTTGAATGATCCTAAACAAAGTACTTGCGAGCTGTTGATCTCAAGACAGACCATGAAATTCTAATTAAGTTTGCCCCCACTATGGGAAAGCTCTTACAGATTTTATGAAACCTTCTCTAGACTTTCATCTTTAATAAGAAACAATCATGAAAACAATTTAATGAGGTTAACTGAATTCTTCTTAGTTTTTAAGGTTTTCTTCACTATTAGGTCATGATTGAACATTTAAGGGTAGTCAAGGCATTAAGGCATTCAGGCATACAAGGAGAAGTTAGAGGATTAGAAGAGGAACATGTTTGTTCAGTATCATTTGACGTTGATTTACAAACTGTTACGTAGGCAGTAACATTTTACAAACATCACAGATTCTTTGTCTTCTCTTGATTCCTTTTTTTCCCTTGAAAACATCCTCTCAGATTTGGGCCAGGACGATTAAGGAATATCATATGCTACAGTTCTTATACATTTTTCAATCCTAATTTTTATTTATTTATACATTAAATAAATATCTTCTAATGGGTCACTCAACTGTATGCTGGGAAGAGGACAATGTGCATGAAGTAACAGTTTTATGCTTGGCTATTTTAACCGGTGACTGATCTTAACGATCAGGACTTCCCTTCTTAATGATAATAATTTGCTAGCGATAAGTAATACTGACAAGCAATATTGCCTGAGACACTAGAAAACTCTGTTGGCAGAGGAATACAGCTAGCAGAAAATACAGCAAATGCATGGCATAGGAGCATGGCTGCTATTACTGCTCTTGTCTATACCAAGGCATCACCCAGGGACCCTATCACAAACCAGAAGACCCACTGAGCCCGAAGAAAAAAGAGCTGAATACCAAAATTTTTCATCGAAAAACCCTACATGCAGCTTTTGTAAATTCCACTGCTATACTCATTTAAAAGGAATAAATGAAGATACCCAGTGCTACTGATGCTAATAGTAATACCAGGTCTGGGCATTCCAGAAACAAAACATATTCAGAAAGAATATGTTTTCTAAAAGTTTTGTCTGAAATTGTTCTTTTTAGAGATATAAATATCTCTATTTATCCAACTCAATATTTATTTCTGCTAATGACTTTTATTTTTCCTATTTATTCTGTCACATTTGCACTTCCCTTGTTTTCATGTATTAAGTCAACAAAGATCTCATCTGTTCTGATGATCATGCAAAAAGTTGGAAATAAAATAAGGACTTTCCTCTTTCTTGTAATAAATGTGTTCATACTGTCAGGTAACTTTAAGTGATAAAGACCCACTTCTCTAGCTTCTATCAGCTTTCATCCACATTCATAGTTAGACACCTTAAATTTAGCCTTCATTTTAAGGTTTAAGCATGAACAAACATAGATTCCAACAGTGTCTGTATAGAGCTCTTGGGGTATGTTTACATTAGCATTTTTGTTTGGATCAAAAGTGCTTTTTGTAAGTCAATCTCCTCACTGTCTCACTTACCACGCTTTGGTTGTCATTGCTGAGCATTCCCAGAGAACACAAACTAGACTCCTTTTCAATGACAATAACCAAAACATGCCCTCATGATCAGCTCATCGCACAAAACTAGGTCCAGGTGACATAAGGTCCTCACACAATAGTTTTGCTTTACAGATCTACTCCTGTTTGTGCTGCATCATGCCAAGGCAGCCACAGACAAAGAAAACTCTGTTTTAGAGTCTCCATGCTTTTGAAAAGAAAACTTGGTCACCAAAGACTTTCTGAGACCCTGATGTGAACCATTAACTAAGAAAAATAGGAGTAGATTATGAATACTCAGAATTGCCCATAGTTACTTTAAAAACCTTTTTTAAAAAAAACTGTGTGTATTTAGGGCCACAGAGCGCACATCTTAAACCTGCAAATGCTTCATATTGTGTGTCACCTTATAATTACTTAACTCCTACATAAGTACAGTACTGCTGAAAAAACAGTTACAGGCTGAAAATACAGTGAAGAGAATACTTGTCCATCTCTGGTATATACTCGCAAGTCCTTGCATCTCTAAATATACTCTAATTGCAGCACATGGTTTCAGTCATGGTCTTACCCAGATGCTAGCAGGTCACTGACAGGGTTCCAGGCACAGATGAACACCTCTGATTCATGGCCCCGAAGGACTGTTGCTTTGTTAGGAGGAATTTCAACATCCCCATCAATTTCCATTGGCTTTGAATGATTATCTGTAAGGAAATATATCAGAATAAATAGTTTGCAACATGCTGTTAGGTCTGCTTTAAAAACAAACTGGCTACCCATGGCCCAAAGCTTACAGCAATGTATACTCCATAAATAATATTCTGTGTTGTATCACGGACCATATTGCTCTCTTTTCTTCCCTATGATGATTCAAATTTATGACATTTCCTCAAAATGTAGACCTTTCCAAAATATTTTGTGCAAATGCATGTGGCTCTTCTTCAAAAAATAGTTAGCATTTCTTTCACTACAGTTTTTTTTTTGAAGCTGTCTTCATTAAAGGTGACTTACAGATTTATTAAAATAGCAGATTGCCTCAGCTTTACACTGTTCTTTTAAGGAACTAACATACAGCACATACATTTTCTTAACACAGTGTCCTGCAAGTAATACGTGTGCTACTCACAGATGAAGAATATAACGAGTAAGGGCCTCATCTCCTGAGCACGGCAGGGAAATGGTGAGTGATCACCTTCTCAAGGATATCATAATATAAGCAAAGGTACCAACTGAGGCATAGATATACTTAAGCTGCATACTATAATTCTGGGGTTCTTCAGATTGCAGCCTAAGTAACTTTGTTTTTCATAAAGCTCTTTTATTTCCTTAAGGGAAAAAAAGCCACTTTAAAATTATTAACTTCTTTTAGTGTCAGCAGTTCATTCCAATTTGCATCACAATGTTTTCACTCCAGATTTTCATTGCTTCAGTATAATTTTTCCTCAATTCAGCTCAAACTACATTTCCTGACAGCAACACAAGGTTGTCATCCTCTGTGAATAAGAGACCAATCAAGGACAGGTAACACACTGAAATAGCAGACAGCAGATGTTGCACACAGAAGCGTGGCCCATTTCACAGAAAGACCATCCAAGAGCGGATAGCTGGCAGGCTGGGGGAGACAGCCTTGTGTTACCTAATTGATGCCTTTCCCAGCTGATCTGCTTTGATTGATCAAAATCAAGGTGTGCACTCTGGGTTAGGTGTTTTAGTTAGTCGTTCTTTAATAACATACAGAGATCATAGGTTCTCAAGTGGAATAATTATGCTCCTTTATTGCCGCATGTTTATGGCATTTAAAATCAGCCATCTGTCCTGATACTCAGGCTCTGCAAACGATGATGTTGCACAACTGCCATGGGAAGGAAAATCTCCAGATTTCTACCCTAACCCAGGCTTTCAAATACCCCATTTTCTCTGCCTAATTTATGCTGAGTCACACAAGTGGCACTTCTCATTACATATTTGGTCAGGTACCCTATTAAGTATGTCTGTGCCATATGTCTACGCCACAGATGGAATGGAATGGAATTGAAGTGTAATTCAATGAGTTGGATGGCACTGAGTATCAAAATCAGAAAACAACTAAGAGTAATTTCACAGCTCACATTTTTAATTCAAAATATCTGTATTTTTAACTACATTTATTATCTGTGGACTTGTTGCATAAAACTAAACAAACTACAAATATCTATTTGCAAAATCTCCACCTATGCTGAGTCCCTGTGGTAAGGCATTGTCCTTGATAATTCCCTATGTGTATAACTACTAAAATTACTACTGTCAAGATATACTAGTACTTGAGATTTAGCCTGGCACTAGCAGCTGGGAACTTTGATACGGTATTCTGAGCAATCAGGGCAATGAAGAACAAAGCACTATTAAAACCCACCAGAAGATATGAGTCTAGAACTTGCAATCCTCTATTTCTCAGCACAGCACACAATCACCAGGTTTAAAGCATATTTTCATGAGAAAAACAGCATCATGTAATGGATATGCAATCATCTGTGTCCTGTTCACAGCGTGAGTGAGAAGCTGGGGATAAATCAAGGAGATCTTTCAAGTGTCTTAATTTGAAAAATTTAAATGAGATGCTACTCTTACCACATATGATCCTATTGTTACCTGCCTGGCTCTAAAGGCAGAGCTGCTTTTCACTCTTGAATAAAAACAAATGACAGCTTGGAAGCAGCATTACTCTGAAGTTCCAGAGTCATGAGGTGCTATCAGCACAAGGCCACCTGATACTTAGAAATATTTTTCATTTGTACATGGCCAGATGGAGGAAACTAGATACACACTTTGAATGTTATTAACTGCTGCGAAAAAAACCACAAACAGTCATGCTGGGAAAAAGAAATCTTGGTTGGCTGATACCTTCATTAGTACATGTGAGACTGTCTGGCCTCTGGGAGCAATGAAATACCCGCAGGATTATTTTCTGCTGTCTTTTAGTAATGATTTGCACAATCCAGGTTTGGTGGTTCAGGAGAAAGGGAGGGAAAGATGAGGAGTCTTTCAGAAATTGTTTGCAGAAGTTTACATTATATGTGTTTTCTTCCTGTTTTCATCACTAGCCAAGAACATTGATGTTTAGAGTGTTACTGTTAAGCACAAAACATAAAATGCTTCATTGGACAAACAGGACAGTTCATGCTTCTGCAGTACTGCTTCAGGCTCTTCTCTGATTCAGATAGACACTATCAATCTAAAGCGGATATGACTATGATAACAACAAAAAGCTGCAGGAACCCCTGAGCATAAGATGGCACCCTTGTAAGAGTGCCGAGTTCTTTACACAGCATGAGCCCTTGTGAGCCCTGGTCTCACCCGAAAATTTGGCTTTCCTATGGATGCATCTACAATCTGTGTGTAAAAAAAAGATGGAGTGACCACCAAGAATAGGCTTTTTTTTTTGAAGTATCTTCAGAGCAGAAAGCTCTCAGTTAAGACCTCATTTGCACTAGGAATGCCTGGGGCGGGGGGGTGCGTCTCTGAAAGAGAGGATAGTTCTACCAAGTGCAACAGACCCTCATCGGTGAACAACTTAAGTCTCCAGGTCACATAGCATAGGACTCTGCCCAAAAGTTAACACAAACCATCTTGTAAAGGCTAGAGAATCCTTGATTAAGTCTATGCTATATTCTTTTTTTTTTTCCCTCAAAGATATTTGAAACACCAAATCACTGGAAATTAAAGGTCATATTCCCCCAAACTATTGAGTTTTTAAAAAAAATACATAATTCTAACATACCAGTCAGCAATACTAACTCTCTATTTTGTCCAAATTAAAAAAGATAGATTTTTAAGATCTTACCAGTACTAACCCTCTCTTTTTTCAGGAAAAGTGTTTTTCACCGTTTTTTTTACCCAAATCTTTGACACGTCCTTCACTGAAGTTGCTCTTTACACCTAAAGTTATAATAAAGGAACTGGGCTCAGTCTTTTTTCCAGAGCTTTATTTTTCTTAAACCTGAGCCAATCTTTGCAAATATAATGAAACAAATGACACTAAAAATATTTGAGCTGGAAAACAATCCAAAGTTTGGCTCCGTTTCTACATGCCAATTTTTTTTTTTTTGGACTAATTTTTAAAGTGACTCTAAGCTGAAAACATTACTCAGGAAGCAAGAGAAGGCAGTGGTTTTATTTACTTAGTAGTTGAATCTCCACCTCAAACCATTGTTATTGTTAGATTTTTTCCTGTCTCTTCCCTTTCTTAAATCAAATCATTCTATCATATCACATTGATAACACCACATACAAAACCAGATCATATTCTATTAAATATATCGACACCTTTTTTGGAAGACTTATAGTGTCAGGGAGAACTCTATGTCAGAATAAACGCAAACTAGGTAACTTCTCAAAGACATCTCTT
>NW_010100397.1:73866-95119 GCF_000699245.1 Pterocles gutturalis
ACCCCCCCATCCTGCCTTTTTATGATAGGTTGATACATGGGTGACTTCCAGGTTATGACTAAGGACCAGCACACTATCCAAACCCATCCCAGTATATGCCACTTCTGTGGAATCCAACAACAATGAACATGAAGGTTTGAGAAGTTTCTCACACCTCTCATATCAGCAGTCTTTTCTGACCAGCAGTCTCCCAGCTTTCATCCTAGCTATCTTACATCCTGTCCTAAACTTTTGTCCTATCCATTGTAAACCTTTTGTCCTTATCTGAGCCATTTTACATCCTATCCTAAACTTTTGTCCAATTCTAGCCTAAACCTTTTGCCCTAAGCTAAGCTCTTGCCTGATCTTTCTTCTTCGTCTACCCTAGACTAAAGAGACTCTCTGTACATGGCGATAAAGGAAAAGGTAAGGCTGCATATACAGTTTGCCCTGCATAAGCAACGAAAAGGAAGGGTATGACCCTTTTATTATTTCATTAACACAACTATATTTTTCTAACTTTACCACAGGAGAAGGAAATACAATTCTGAGAGTGTTAATCAGACCCACGCAGTAAACTGACAGCTAGATTTGCTAAGTCTTTATTTCTAGTGGTTTACTGATAATTACAGAGGCAGATCTCTTGGAGTTTATTGAAACAGGTCTCTGCAAGGTGAGAATGCCAGTTTTGCAGTTCTGTGTGCATCTCCTATGTATAATACTCATCTGCAGTTGTGCTACACCACCTTGCTGATATCCTCTGACTGTCTCAGACAAAAGCTTGTAGTCCTCCCAAGGTGAGGGAGGCACAGAGATCAGAGAGCTGGCTGTCCCTGGGCTTCTCAGCAGCTTTTCTCCAAAGCCACTTTCTCCTTAAACTGCAGACCTCACCTCTTCACCCAGGATGACCAACTGGCACAGCAGCAGATGCGATGCCAACAACGCATGCCAGCTGCTCAGCTACTCCTTGAGGACGTTCTGTCTTCCCATTGCCATTGCTCAGTTGACTTGTCTGCCTGGTAGGCTGCTTAGCCACAGTAATGCTTTGAAATTTGCTGTCTGGTAGAGTGTCTCACTGGTTGACATGTATTCTACCTTTGTGAAATTTTAGAGGACAAAATAATGCCATGTTCTTGCCTGCTGCTCCAGACAGAGCTATTGGATGATATTAAGTCATACAGGACTTTTCCTCCTCTACACGCCAAGAAAGCTCATAGAATCATAGAATGGTTTATGTTGGAAGGGACCTTTAAAGATCACTTAGTTACAAGCCCCCTGCCATGGGCAGGGACACCTTCCACTAGACCAGGTTGCTCAAAGCCTCATCCAGCCTGGCCTTGAACACCTCCAGGGATGGGGCATCCACAACTTCTCTGGGCAACCTGTTCCAGTGTCTCACCACCCTCACAGTGAAAAATTTCTTCCCAGTATCTAATCTAAATCTACTCTCTTTCAACTTAAAGCCATTACTCCTTGTCCTACCACTTGGTGAAAATCCTTTTATTAAAAATCACTGTGAGAACTGGTTTTTAATAATAAAATGGCAGATCTGAGAAAAAAAACAAGGCTTAGAGTGTGGTCATACATCTGAACTGATGTGCAAGGCTTTCCTTTTATTAATACAATAGTATGTGTGTTTCTTCAGATCAGAAGGAAATAAATATGAGCAGTTCTGCACTAGTGATAAACCGATAATCAGTTTTCTACCTTAAGAAGTTGGGTTTTTTTGTCCTGAGACAGGAAGACATTCCCCCAAAATTTTCAAAATTCAGATGAAGGCAAGTGTCAACAAACAAAATGTCAGTATTTGATATATTTTAAAGAGCTTTCATTTCTGTTTGCACTCCCTCACATATGAAATAAGTTCAATTTCAAAACAAAGGGTCATCTGGAAGTAAAACAAGCATTCCAGAGTCTAAAATCAGATTAATATTTTCAATTTTTTCAGAACTTTCTTACAATTGTTTTCTCAAATGAAAAACGTAATTTAAATCATTGCAGTTTTATTGGAGGAAACTATCTTGTCTAACTGGAATACTTGCGAGAAAAACTTGGCTTGAAAGCATTTTTCCTCACTGACCCACAGAGGAATCTATTCAGGTCAAAGAGAAGATGGAGACTGATAAAGGTATCTACACTGCAGAACAAATAATATCTGTTACATGACCACAGTCCTGACCTGTTATTTGTCTAAGCCAAAGAGCTGTTGGGGCTTCCTACAAAACCTGCCTCTAGAATTTCCTTGGAAGGAAATCAGGCATTAAGGTCTAATTTCAGAAGTTAGCAAGTGCCCTAATATGGTTTGCACACAGAAACCAGAACCATTAATCATCTGCCCCACAATGTTAGCGCAACCATCAAGATTTAATTACACAAGGAGGTATGTCCACTCCTTGTTTTACGTGTCTGACTAGATGTCTAAGACTGGAGCTCAGTCCACCTCCATCACCAATAAACAAAGGCGAATTCAGAGTTCTTGAGAACTGGCTGTTCCCACTGACTAAGGAAATCCTGGGAGGGTAAGACCTTCACCTAGGTATCTGCAGTGGACTGTATGACTAAGCATGTGCGTAGTTAAATGAAAAGGTGAGGAACTCTTTCCTCTGTGCTTTCAAGACAGGTTGGCTGCATCCAAGCTGTCTGCTGGGAATGGTCCTTGGCACATGCGACTCCTTAGCCTGTGCTCAACAATGCTTTTCAAGAATGGATAGCTGGTATAGGCCAAATTGTACCAAGGACCATGCCAAGGCTATGGATGATCATAGGACACTCAGTGCTCAAGGCTATGCTCTGGCCATACTTCATTTACACAGATATGGTTTGCAGGTCCCAGCCTCCCAACCCATCTCCCTCCTAGCCTGGCCAAAATGACCAACTGTGTCTACAGCTTGTCCCAACCTTTATCAAATGTCTAAAAGCACCTATAAAGCTGATAATATTAATGAAGTCTGGGTAGCCTGCTCCAACAAGAGAGCATACAATTCCACTTCTTCATACTGGCTTCAACTTGCAGTACTGAAGACATGTTTTTGGATTCTGAGGGGATGCCAGTAAAACACAGCACTGCGATGTGAAATGCGATTTTTCCTCAGTAGCCTTTCCAGAAATACCCCAGCCTCCTGAAATGATTCCCCTGAGTTCTACCACCTTGCAGACACCAACTAAGTACAAGAATATTACTGAAACACAAATCTACCCCAGTAGTGGCAAACAGTTGCAAGGGTTGGCTTACTTATTGCATGTGCCCCATTCTCCTCTCCATTCACAGTGGCTTCTCCGTTCTTTGGTGTGTTCTGCTGGGAAACAGCAGTCGTCGTTGCTCCTGCTGTTGCTGCTGTTGCTGCTGCTGCTGCTGCTGCACTGGCTTGCTGCTGAGCTAGTTTCTCTCTGAATGCTTGCTGCCGGGTCTGTACAACATCAGGCATCACCGCGTCTATCAGAGACAGTGATTCTATTGGCCTGCCGTCAAATACTGTACCATCCTGCAGGGAAAATGAGCAGAAACGAAACTGCAAATTTAGGATCTTCACCACTGAGTTTGGCAAAATGGTAATGATATAAAGAAACAAAAGCAGGTTGTGTGAAGACACTATATTTTCACTTAAGCAACAATGCCACATTACTACAGACCATCTCTCTCTCAGATCCGTGATGGCAGTACTCACGTTCCACTTACAAATCTGCTTGGTGAATAAATCATTTATTGGCATTTTATATAAAGTTTAGGCATATAAACTCTTTACAGATGAAAAAAAAAATGCTGTGAAAAATAAAAGTCTGACCGACAACAGAAAATTTCTCCTAGTTTTGTATTTGGAAAAAGAGACATGGCTAAAGCCATGACAAAGGCAAATAGGCTTTGGTTGAATTGTTTGCTTTCCTGCACTTGCAGGGGAATAGGAATGCAAGCAGCTGACGAGTAACGAACCTCAGCCAAAACAAGATGCATGCACAAATTCAGTAGTTCCTTACACTGCGTTCATCAGCCCACCACCATCAGTTGTAGCTGACTGCACAGGACTGCTTTACCATTATTTTTCCTTTTTTTTCTTCTAGTTTTATTCATAATAGTTATGGCTTTTATTTTGATTTCTGTAAATTAGGTTTCAGGTTTAACAATCAATTGAGTTAACCTTTAAGGGTGATTTTTTAAGACTTAATACAGACTGAGGTCAACAACTGCTGTATCTACTTAGCTTTGCTTCACTTTCACTTTCCTATTCTCTTAGATACAGGAAAAAAGGTTTTAGTAGCCTCCATAATGACTGATCTTCTGCAAACTCCCTTTAATTCCTTGAAATAATCAAGACTCAGCAGTGAAAGATTTGTTTGAGGAATAACACATAAGATTAGGATATGGAAGGATGAAGCAGCTGGGAAACAGTATCATTTCCAATAGATAACAATAACTAATGAAGAAAAATTGCAGTTTGACTGACTAGTGTGCTTCTGTTAGACTAGTCATTGAATTACCCCTTCCAATTGCAATATTAAGATAACATATATTTGTTTCCTCATGGGGAAGAAGAAGGAGGAAAGAGTCATTAGAAAAGAAAAATATGAGCTCTCTTCCTTCTCAATATTTTTTATGTAAATGTCTCTACTGACATTTATTTGAATCCTGGCTCAAGTCCTTGCTACACGATGAAAAAAATGTTTGCCAATGGATTTTGGCATCTTACATTTTTAACTGTAAAACTGCTCACTGGACTATTTCCATGGCTGCCCTTTCACAGATCACAAACAGTACTTCAATTTTATACACAATACTTTACAGACTCAGTGATTACTCGCCACTCTTAAGTAATATGCACACATAAAGAAAGCATATACATAGCCATTACTGGCATTCAGATGTAGTGAGAATGGCCTTTGCTTTGCTGTAATGTACGTTTAAGTATGTATTCGAACAGAATTAAACCATAATGAGAGTAACATAAACCTTAATAGTGACAACACCCATATTTTTAGATAATTCTCTCAACTGAGGCCGATTCTGAAGCTAGATGCACAGAAGCAGACCTGAACTGATAGGTGCTGTTCATGTCTGAAAGTTTCTAACTGTGTGGCTCCAGTTTCAGGCACAAGGCAAAATGTTAAGTAGCAGCAAATTGGGACAGATTCCTAACAATGGTTTGTTATTACAAGTGCATCAAAGTGCAGCTTTGCATGAATGTCAAATGTCACTGCCCCAATTCAAAAATAACGCATACACAACTCTTAAACATAGTATTGAGTCATAAAAAGAAAACCACACAGAATGTTAGTGATAAAAACAAGTAAGTTTCCGAACTACACATTGCAAGCAACACACCCTTTTCTCTATTTTATATTCCTTTGTTCTCACCCATGCTGTTTACATGCTACATTCAGCTATAGAGGAAAAAGCAATAGCTTTTTAGGTATTAATATTTATTACAGATCTCTGTCAATTACGAATATCTATGGTAAATATTTTGTAATGCAGTCCTCGCTTATCTGTCATGCTTCACTCCCTCTTGAAACATCATGCCTTCAAGGTTGGCAGGGCAAAAATGCTGGCTTTTCCCACATCCCCTCTGTTTCTCCTGGCAGTTCAAAGAGAACAGAGACACTTTGTGGCTGTGGCTGCTCATACAAGCCCCACAGACAAACAGCGTCCCAGCCAGGGTCAGATTTTACACACAACCGTGTCACCATGTACATGAGAGGACAATGCCTGGTCTTACATGATCTGAACTAAAGTCACTGACATCAGACAGAATCTCTCCAGTGACCTCTGTGGATTTTTGATCAGGCTTCTCATGGCTTGCAAGCAGTGCTGCCTGCTAGCAGGTGTCAGGGAGTGAAGTTTTAACCTACACTGCAGGCTTTTCCTGCCAGATTCTGCTATGACCTTGAAAACGCACGACTGTAAACACAGACACATTTTCTTGTTTACTGCAAGAATCTGTGCACCCCAGATTTGTTGAGCGGGGTAGTAGAAACACCATAGAGCCCACTTAAGCAGCACAAAGAAGGCCTCACTGCCAGAGCTAAAAATTGAAATACATTTCTACCTGAGAGCTTTTCAGCTCTCTGTTGGAGGTGGGGCAAAGCATGAGGAACAAAATGAAAACAGATTGACAGAAACCACCGAGGGGTGGCTTGCATCTCTGGGCTGTTGAGATGCGCGGCTTTGCAAGGGCCAGCGCGCTGGTCAGCGGTGGTGGCAGTGGCGGTGGCAGTGGCACTTACTTCGTTGATGCTGATCTCGGCCTCCACATATTGGAGCCCCTTCTGGAGGATGGAGATGAGTGCAGCAGGTGGCACTAGTGTTCCGTTGATGTTGGACTGGCTGATGTGGCTCTCGATACCGAAGGTGAAGGCCGAGTGGGAGAAACCTGAGAGCAGGAAAAGGAAGCCATGACATGAAATCTAAATGCACCAGCCAGATACACCTTCACGGTCTAAAAATAATTCTGCTCAGAGATCTGAGAGACCCTGCCGCGTAAGCAGAAGGACGTGGGCTGGCTGCACGGAGCCCGGGAGGTTAACTAGAGCCATCCTGACCACCCTGTCGCTGCCCGGCCCCCTCCCCTGCACCCTGCACATATAGGGGAAGCTGTACAGAAATGGGAATGCATGCAGAGAAAAATAACCAGGGAACTGCACTAACTGAAAGCAAAACCAAAGGCATAAAAAATAGGAATCGCAACAAGGGCAAGTCCAGCTAAAAAAAGTGCCTCAAATCTTCATTTCCCTTGCTGCATTTTAGTGTGGGTGTTTTCTGAAGTGGAATACTTAAATCCCTATCAGCGTGCAAGCTGTATAAAGTCAAGGCATAGATGCTGCTGACACAGGGGAGCCATTCCCTTATACCAAGGAAGAGATTTCAAATCCTCAGCTCATTTATCGGTGAGTACAATATGACATGCAGAGCATTGCCATTAAAACGTGAACCAACAGAAAGGCCTCTCCTGTAAACCTATTTTCTGAAAGTGAACAGTAACAGCAAAAGTAATTAATTGGGATCTGCCAAGCAGCAGACAACGAGCCAGTGCGTCGGCCTGTCCTTTACCCAGAAGCCTTTCTCTTCCCTGTTTCTTTTTTTGTCATTGTCCTAGAAATAGGGGGTAATGAAGGTGATGGCACTGAAAACTAAAGAATTTTGGCAGACAAATTTTAAAGAGTGGTGCCTTAAACGCTGGCTGAAGCTGCTGAAAACTGTTGCTGGGCATGAAGGCGAGCACTGCAGAGTGACTGTACATAGGGGCAGATGCGGGAGGGGGATGAGGGAACAGGATGTAGATGTAACTGTAGGAACCCATTTATCACCACACTGTCTCCAGAGCATTAATCTAACATTAAAAGCCTTGGGGAAACCACCCATGCACTGTCTCAAACAGGAAGAGCCCTCGCAATCTCCACCGACTAGACAAGAAAGAAGAAGAAAAAAAAAAAAAGAAAAAGAAAGGAGCTCTCAAATGAAAATACTTCCGTTAAATATAGCTGTGCCTCTTCCCCCTGTCAACAGTAGTTTCATATATAGTTTTGTCTGTTAAGGGATTTCCCCCCTATCACTGCAATGTCCATTTGTGTGTGGGCTGGAGGATGGGATTTTGGGCTCGCTCCACAGTAATGCTTTCTCTCTCTCACTCAAATTATTTTCAAGATCCTTTTTGCAGCTAGCTCAATGATGATCGTAGATAGACAGCAAAAACAAGCTGAGAAACATAATGCCTCCCACATTTGAAACTGCGGTATGTATTTCTCTATGATTCTCTCCCCCTACACATTTTATTTCACCACTGTTTTTCTCCTTTTCCTGGTCACAGCCTCTATCCTCTCCCTTCCTGACCCTACCTTCCTTTCCTGGCACTCCTCCAGTTTTGGGGGATGCTTTGGACACTTTTTAGGAAGTGGTAGGCCCACCTCAGAGCAGAACTACATAGGATTACAAGGCACAAAAATAAAGCACAGGAAAAAAACACCGAAAAAACTGCAGTATCATTTATTTAATCCCCATTCCAATTCTTATCCTGCATTGCTCTTTATGTCCTGGTCTAGTTTATGAGCAGCTGGACCTCCCGCTGCATCCAAAATACACCACAAGACCTGCAGGGCTGTGTTTTGCCCTTGTTATTAGTTTTGTAGGAGATCTAAGCACATTACTGGGCACGACAATGAGGAAGAAATCAAGCACTGAGCATACACAGCCTGCATTTGGGAGATCTAGGGCTTGAACACTGAACACTGAAATTTCTATGTACACATGAATACATGGCATACAACTAACCAGAATTAGAGAATCAGATCCCACTTAATTTATACTTATGTACATTTAAATTAATCAACAACAGCAGTAACAATACACTATTGAAAAGGTATGGACTTTAAAATGCATGATGGATAAATCAGCAAATCTACTTAAGAATGGAGAAGAATGGAAAAATTAAGCTGTTGTCCAGAAGCACTGAAGTTGACTGCTAAAAAAGCCAGCAGGTAGTTTGTGAGTCGGCAGCTCAGAAAACTGTAACATGGTCTCTGATTCAATCAAAAGGCGGATGGCATAAAAATGGTAACCAACAAACATTGACAGAAACTGTAAAAAAGCAGAAAACCATTACTGGGGATCTACAGTAGGCTTAATTTTAACTATGACTTTGTACCTCTCATTATTGCATTTGGTATCTTGCAGACTTTTTAGATGGCTGCTGGTGTACTTCAAGCTCCATCTTTGCCAGCAGAGAGATGACTGTGGCATACAGCTAATCTCTTTGTCCAGTACCGAGTTGCCAAATCCCCAAAGAGCAACACATCTCACCTGGATGCATGCGAGAGAAGGAACTTCTCAGCACAAAGCCCAGTGGTGTTATTGCAATGAATCTTGTTACTTTACTGTTTCTCTCGATGCTAAGAAACTGTTACCAAAGCACCTGTTAGATGACAAAACACCAAACTTCTGGCTACTTTGTCACTGAAGAGCAATCTGACTCACACATCTCAAGCAGTTGAGACAAACTTTCCTAAAATCTTATCTGATAAGATCCAAAGATGGAAAATCAACAGAGTGAAACTGCTTAAGTGGGTGCTGCTGGACACTGTGTTCCTCACCTCTCTTGGAAAAATTCTCCCATACAATTGTAATTAAAAGAAAAACACAACAGAAACAACTATCCCACTGACTGATAGCTAATTACCTCCTGATTTCTTGTACTACCCTAGCATTTACATAGGCTCATATGAAAGCAGACTGGTTTTAAAAGTAACACACAGAGTTAATAAAATTCTGAGTGAAGCTGTAGCCACATCGGGTTTCTGATAACGCTGAAAAATCACTTGCGCTTTGCTTTCATAGTTACCAGATGTCACCAGTTCTCTTTGGGGCACTGTGTTTGAGTACGTTAAATTATACAGCAATGTTGCAGCTCTGTAGTTCAGTCTTACAAAAAGGTGACTTCTTTTAAACAAAGGCAAGTGTTTCAAAATGTTAGCTTGTCTTAGAAATGTTAACTTGGCCCTCCTTCTGAAGTTCATGAAACCACACTGGGGAATGCAAAGCCAAGACGCGACCCCTGCGCCTAGCCCTGGTGACTGTGCAGGCTGTGAAGGCAGCTGGGGAGCAAGAGCAGAGACAGAAGGTGCTTTGGAAGTGGGGATGTGAAGAAAGGATGTGGTAGGGATGACACGAAATTACAACAGACCCACACTCAAAATGCCGTAATAGCAGCAAAATGAAAGAAAGTTGCAAATCTGTGTCCATATGCATTATTTCTCATAAATTCTGTCATTTCAGTGACTGTAATAATCACTCTATAAAACAGTAACTGCTATTCAAATAGCACCAATAAATGAAATCTTAATGTGGTAAAAACCTTTGAGGACACATGCAATGAGACTATGAGCTTTTAAGGTTAAAGACATGAACACAAAGACCCGAAGGGGAGAGAGCATGGCCACACAGTGCACTGGTTTCGTACCAGTGAACCAGAGTCATTTGTGCCATGCCGTGACCAGTGCCCTAAATGGCATCTTTCAACAGACTTGAGAGAATGGCTTCCAAGTTTTTTCTACCTCAGAAAAGGCAGGGAAACAAAAACCACCAAACTATGCACAAAAATGAACAGTACAGAACTTGGTATGATCACTTTAAAGGGATGTGACATATCAACTGTGGAATAGTTGGTCTTGAAAGACTTTACAGAGCACAAAAGCATAGAGGAAATAATTAATGCAGAAAAAATTACTTAAATGACCTCTCTCCAAACCCAAAAATTGTTATGCAAGTCTTTTGGACTTGAAAACGGAGTGAAATTCCTCATTGAGAGATTCCTGCACTTTTTTGCACTGACAGTGGTAACAAGTCACAAATTCTGTGTTGCATCTTTTCTCACACCTAGGTGTCTGTATATACTGTCGGTGGTACATACACAGCCATTTGGGAATTTTTGCCCTAGGCAGTGCCAAAAAATACATATGTAGGGCTGTGTTTTACAAAAATTTCACTGGTAGATTTTGCTGTAAGTGCAAAAATGGAGATGACAGAGACTCTTCCCCTTGGTTTCTCCTTTTTCAGTTAAAAATGACCTTCCCTTAAAACAAGATGTCATTGATCATAAAATGACTAGGTTTTATTTAATGAACATCATGCTGCTCTTTGTGGGCTTGTTTGATCTGCAGGATATGTAGTTTTAATTGTTTTAAATATGCCTGGCTCACAGCAGAAATGGCTGTCAAATGTAGTGTAAGGGACTGGACACGTAGGCATAGGAAAGGGCACTGGGCAGCCATGCAGCCCGGGGAACGCCTTGTCTTCCCCAGAGATGTGCCTCATCTTTTCTGGGAGTGAAGGATTCTTCCTTTTAGGCACACGACGAGGGTGCTGCTGAGTATTCCTCATGTTACCTCATCTGCCAATCACAGATCCAGCTAACTGACGCTCCCTAAGCACTCCTTTCATTTTCCAATCCCCTTAGCACCGTAAAAAGCAGTCTTGTTTAAATTCCAGTCTTAAATGGTTACAGCTACAGCACCGACTGCTGCGTTTGTACAGGTGACGGGAATGACAGAGAGGGGTCTGGGGAAGCAATGACTTCTGAAGTGTTTCAGTCTTCACCGGTTAGATAGTTAGCGATCTACCGAATACTGCGCAGGTTTTCTGTCTGTAAATCAACTGGACTCAGTTTTGTCTGGTAAATTTAACTAGCACACTGTTCAAATAATTTTTTTAAAAAACAGACATCTCTACCTTATTTGCAAATCACCCAGTTTAATTATTCGTACTGTAAGGTTCTTCAGTAAAACATTTGTTACTGTAGAATGAAACACAAAATAAAGAATCATGAAGATCAAATCGCCTTTCACACATATTTCAGGCATCTTTATGATGAATAGCCTCTATCCCAACACTGAGTACAAGTAACAATCCATTTCTACAAATCCTTGCATAACTAATGCCCAGTGTGGCACTCTGTCCTGGAAAATAGTGAAATTTCATATGGAGGCCTGTGTAATTTCCTTTAATAAATTTTCCTATTTCCTTAACTCAGGCAGTCCAGATTGAGGTTTTCAAATCCAGGGATCTGAGATTCAATTTCCTGAAATCACTAAATTAGTGATGTTATTACCTCAACAGAAAAAAAAAGAGTCATAAACTATCTGACAACTCCTCCTTTTTCTGTAATAATTTAAAACCATCTCCAGGTTCACTGCTGAATAATCAACACTTCTTATCTCATTGATTTCTCTAACATTGTGCTGGGGTTTGTTTTTTTTAAATTCCCAATATTAGCTCTTCCAATCTTCATCTCTGAAGTAACATGCGGGTCCTTTCTAAAGTATTTGGCAGGTACAGGATACAAAAATGAGCAAGGTCATACAAATGATTAAAACTTCTGGCTCAGTAGAACCAACCTGCAACTGCTATAATGGGATCCACCGGAAATCTCAAGGTTTCTGGCTGCACGAGTGCCTGTTTTCTTAAGGTAGTCTCGTACCTGGCACTACTGCTGAGACTCTGATGGATGTAAAATTCATGCAAGAATGGAAGAGATGTAAAAGCTGACCACAGAAAAAAAAGGGAAAGAGACAGTTGTGAGGGGCTAAAGGAAAGTCATCTTTATGACCATAAATGGGTATACGGGCAAAAATCCTGGGAGATTTAGACACATCAAGTAGAAACATTCCACAGGGTAATGAGTCAAAAGAAAATCACATGCAGGAGGAAAAGATGTCCCCACACAGTCCCATTGGCTGCTTCACCATGTTACCAAATTCAAGTAACTCCAAAGCCACCCGCACAGCTGCTTGCCAAAGAAACCAGATGCAACCAGTGGAAAAACATCTTCCCAAGTTTGACGTCTGGGTCTTGGCAGTGCCATCTAAGCAGGAAGGCAAGAAGGGAAGAGTGGCGCAATGTGGTGATCTGAAATAAATTAGGGCCCCACCACTGCAGTTCAAAGAAAATCTGCTAAAGAACAGTGAAATAGGACCATTGGCAAAATAATTTCCTCCAAATACTAATAACGTACAAACAGCACAGTTGACACCAAGTTAAGACCTTTGTAGGTCTAGATTTACCAGTAGAGAGAAGCAAGGGACACATATCACTAAGCACATATTTGAAAGCAATTTCTGTCTGCAAACCCAGAAGCATACAGTTTAACTTAGAGCAACTGTATTTTCTTAATCCTGGGCCTAACACAGGCTAATCTAGTTCCTGAGGTAAATTACGTAATTTCTTGCTCATTGCCCAAGAGAATACAATGATGTTCTTCACTGAACTTGACTGCAGCTGCCATTTTAGAGTCTAGTATTTCCCCTTGTATGATGCCAAGTGAGAATTGAGAATGTAACACAGATCTCTATCCTTGCTTCTCCTTACACTTCTGTCTAAATGTAGCTATGTATCCATAAACATATGGCCATAAAACCCTAGTGTATAGATGCAGAGGTTTCACAAAAAGGACAGCAGTTTCTCCAAAATACATTCGGTTGCAGTTGATAAGAGTCTGATGCCTCAAGCCACTGAGAAGATTCTACAAACAGTTAAAAATAAAAAATCTCGTTTATTATTCACAGCAGACTGGGATTCTTCTTCTAGCTGAGCTTTTTCTCAGTAATATATCCTAGAGTGCCTCTCTGGTTTTGGCAGTGTCTGCTTATTTTTGAAGACTTACCTTCGCAATTACATAAAGGGCTTAACAAGGACACACATTAGCAATTTAAAATCGAGAACTGCAGTTGAAATATATTTTTAGAAGAATCAGCTGAACAATAGGGCTTGTACATTTGTTTCAAGATTAGGATTGCTGAACGATTAAAATTATTTCCAGAACCCTGGGAAATGTGTCCTGTATTACAAGCTCTTTCACAGTCCCTGGGAAATACAAAGAAAGGATCTCTAGCTGTAGCTTGTGTCAGTTGTCAAAATTATAGTTTGCTTGGTTACCCGAAGTTTTGTAGAAGCAGTTATTCACTAGTATTAAACGTTACGCCCTTTTTTCTTGGATATTTGACCTGTTCACCTTCTGCCAAGAATTCTGAGTAAATGTCTGCTACCCAAAATTATTTTATTATGCACCAAAGAATGTTTTTGACAGTTTTTTTCTCTTTTCTGTGTAGGAAAATACGTTGGAAAAGATTAATACAACTTGGAAATGATCTTCTGATGAGCAGAACTTGGCACTCGCTGTTTAAGCCTTTCTGAGGGCTGCAAATTAACAAAAAGAGAAATACGATACAGATAGAAAACAGAACATGAGGAATGGAAAGAGGAACTTAAAAAAAATCTTTTGAAAACAAGTTCTGAAATAATCCCCTTTTTCACTCACTGTGTAAATTAGACTGACAATTGTGAATAAATGTCAACACAGATCTAGAACTTTAATGCAACTATGGGAAAGGTTTGAAATAACTTACAAAGGCCATGGCAAGAAAAAAAAAACATTTTCCTCCTAAATTTATGAGATCCTGTTATTTTTTAGCCCTGTCCATGGAACCAAACATCCAAAGAGATGTGCATTATCTTAAGAATCACATTTATAGACAAGACACTCAGTTATACATACTTCAGAAAGTCCCCAGTGTGCAGGTTATTAGTAAAACCTGCAAAGCTGCAAGACACAGCTTCTTTCACTGGGCCTCAAGAATCATAAAGAGAAGCAGTAAACTGATAAATACATAGCAGTTCACTGGTTTTACTAGAAAAGTTATCTTGAACTATGGATATCTGCCTCCCACCCAACATCCTATTTTCTTAATACCCCTGTAATATTGCATTTATGCAAACAGGACATAAAGTAATCAAAACCAAAATCTGTGCTACGGAACAAATTTGTAAAGGTGTAATTGTTCATGTTTGTGTAGCTTTAAAATCACCATGTTTGCTCAGTGTCTGAGATCCAACACTGTACAGCAACTTTTAGGCCAAAGAAAAACTAAAACAGCCAAGTTAAGAAAACTGTGAAGAGAACTAGAAGGAAATACCAAGTAAGCAGGATTTTGCAAATGGCAAAAGAACAAGATAGTCAGTGTATTTTTTTCCTTTACAGGAACTTACAAAATTCTGCACCAAGTATTGCTTTTCTTACATGGCATTCATATTGCTCTTGTTATGCAACACAGCTAAAAGACACAGAGAAAGAAGTTTTCAAAAGGACTTCTTGAACTCCACCATAAAACATTCTAACCTATCGTCTATATGTACGTACATAAGGCAGATAACTGTTCACGAAACTCTAAATCTGTGCATATAAATGCCATAAAAATGGTCCCCATAGAACTCACTACATTCTTTCGAAAATATAACCAGAACAATGTATGACAAAACCAGTAACTTCTGTAGCTGTAAAAATATTTTTTCCTCTCCATTGTGGAATTTGGATTTTTGGAAGCCAACCATCAAATACTGCTATTATATATTCACAGTTCTATGAAAAAAGTGCACAATGTGGTTTTGACTCACACATTGTTTCACATGATACAGAGGTGCTGTTGGCTTAGAAACCGATTTGCTTATCTTTAAAGGAAGCTGGGAAAAGCATTTACCTTTAACCTATCAAGCAGCTTCATCCTTCCCAAGATCTATAGCTTTGATAAATTAAAAAAAAAATTATTTTGGAACTGCAGCCCAATAAAGCTTGTTGTCTTCTAATGCTGACCCTGATTGTCTTAACATGTACTTAGTATTTGCAAAGAGAATAATTTATTACTAGCAGAGAGAAACTCTGCATAATAATACAGTTCTTATTTGAGAAATGGATTTGTCTTTTCAGCAGTCATCCATCCTCCAACTACGAAGTATAATTTGAAATTCAGAGTCAGTCTCACTGTTTCTGGAATCATACAGTCACTTCCTCCCCAGTTTAGCAGAAATATAGAAAGTGGAGGAGGTTTTTTTTTTTGGTTTTTTTTTTTTTTAAAGAGCAGTAGTTTATTAAAACCTCTTGTGAACCTTTTTGATAGTACACTCTATTTTCACTACATACATATTATGCTGTGGGAAGTGATATATTTTTTATTACATTATATGCAATATATATAGTTATAGATGGTTTCTTATTAGACAGGAATGTTCATTCTGTGGTGACTTTTAGGAAATACTTTTACTTAAACCAGACCTGTTTTTGTCAAATTTCTCAAGCGCTCTTATCCAAGAATCACTATAACACATATTCCACTCCTAGAACAACACAGTGGCTTTTATTTATCTCAAATAATTCATGAAAAGACACAAACATTGGTTCTATATCCAACTTCCAGTTTATCAGAGATTTGGATCATAAGCTTAAGTAATTTCATTTTAATTGAGTAGGCTGACCCTCAAGCGGATAACACATCATATAAATAGAGCTGCATGCCCACAAGTCAGATCTGTGCTGAACCATGAGAATTAAACACGGATTTTGTATTGCTCCAAAGCCTAGCCATTGTGCAGCTGAAAAGGCGAAAGAAACCCTGCCTTCAGTCTTAACAGCAGTTCCTGAATCATGTAGTTAGCATCTTGTTCATACTGCATTTAGATACATATATTCACCTGTATATATTCACCTATAAATTCACAAATAGTACTTTGAAATAATAGAAAAATAATGTTGAATAGTGTTCCAGCACACCTGTAATTAGTCTTTCCTCAAGCAATTTAAATACATTTTAGGACTAAAACCTTCTACCACCTGCTGCGAGGTACTGTACATAGTACTAACCTCACTTTCAAACAGGAACATTGAGGCACAAAAGATTTAAAGCCAGGTTTAAACACCCAGTTTTTACGTATTTCCTTAAAAAAGAGTATTGTTTTATTTACTCAGTAAGACCTGTTCATCACCCAGTTACACTAGCACAAAAGTACCTGTGCAGATAGATGCTAAGCAAATACACAAGAGTCTTTATATCAGTGCAGCTGAGTATGGTCTATGAACAAGTTACTCTATACAGCAGGCAGAAAACATGTGTCAGAAGAGCCAGTGATAACACGTATGTAGACACCAATATTGAAGCCATAGATTGAAACAACACTAAAATGTGTGTTTTATCTGTGGCCTGCAGGATGTCATTTCAAGGATGTATTTTTCCCTCAGCAAACACAAGGTCTCCATCCTTACCATCAGAGCACAGCTATGTACACAGCTTCAAGAGCATTCCAGTGCCTATCGTGTTTAACAGTACCCTTTATGTATAGGTCCTTTAAAAGATCTTTGAGGCTCCCCAGTTTTCAGCAGTAAGATGGACTGAATGTGGGGAAGCAATGTGCCCTTACAGCAAGGAAAGCCAACAGCATCCTGACCTGCGCTACAAAAAGCGCTGCCAGCAGGTCAATGGAGGGGATCCTTGTCCTCTACTCAGCCCTGGTGAGACACACCTGGAACACTGGGTCCAGTTCTGGGACTCCTCTGTACAGGAGAGACAAGGACATACTGGAGAGAGTCCAGTGAAAAGACGACAGAGATGATCCCTGGACTGGAATATCTGGCACACAAGGAGAGGTTGAGAGAGCTGGGACTGCTCAGCCTGGAGAAGAGAAGGCTCATGGGGGACCTTATCCATGTGCATAAATACCTGAAGGGAAGGTGCAAAGAGCATGAAGCCAGGATCTTCTCAGGGGTGCCCAGTGACAGGACAAGATGCAGTGGGCACAAACTGAAACATACATGAACTGTCATTGAAACAAAATAAAACATTTTTTTAATGTGAGAGTGGTCCAGTACTGGAACAGGCTGCCCAGGGAGGCTGTAGACTCTCCATCCTTGGGAGATACTCAAAACCTAACTGGACACAGCCTTGAGCAACCTGCTGCTGCTGACCCTGTGGTGAGCAGGGCAGTTGGACCCAATGATTGACAAAGGTCCCTGCCAACCTGAACTATCCTCTGATTCTGTCATCTCCTGAGATTACACCTAGCCTGAACTCTCCTATAATCCTAATGAGCCAAATTGGAAGAAAATACTAAAAAACCAAAGAAAAATAATTGTCCAGTGACTCTAATACCAGTGCACACTATTGTTTTTACTATCACACTGGACAAGTGCCTTTATTGACAATGTGCTTCATTCTTCTAATGAATTATTCTTCAAGGTGCAGATTTTAATAATTTAAGCAAAACCCATGCACTGCACATTCCCCTTCTACCTAGCAGCAGCCCTCCTACGCAAAGGAAGCAGTTATCTTTGAAGCAAATTTAGCTGACCTATATATGCCAGTATTTTATGCTACGCTTAATCTGAATTATTTTCAACATGCACTTTTCTCATCTGTGACTCAGGAACTCTGTGCCATACACAGTTGTTCAAAATACTCTAAATGTATCTCACATGCAGAAAAAATATGGACTCACATAGGCTTATGTAAAGACTGTTGCATAAGGCACAAATTCAAAAGAACAGAATATTGATCTTCAGTCATTCCCTATTGCCTGAGAACTTACCCAAGCAAATTGCACTATTTACATTTTGTATAAAATGCCTTTGTTAAAAAAAGAGAATGAGTCATAAAGAGGATATTTCGCTTCAAATTTTGTTGCTTCCTTTTCAAAAAGTTGCAAATGGCATTGGAAAATTTGTAATTTTGTACTATTCCAATTAGTATCTAGTAAGACAACATCACAATGAAGTCCCAGAAGCTTCAGAACATCTGTATTTTGGATTCTCATAATTTTCAAAGGCAGAATGAGAGCAAGATGCTCTGGATGTGGTTAACAGGAAAGGCTCATGTTTGCACATGCCTAAATCTACAAAGGATTTTATGATGTAATTCACAGAAATGCTTCATGCTATTATGTGCCCTTGAGCCTATGCTTAAAAACTGAGAAAAAATCCCATCTTCTAGGAAAACAAGGAAAATCTTTCAACCATGGACCAAACAGATGAATGCGCTGCTGTCATCCTCATTCTACAGATGGAAAACTACTACATTATTAGTTGCCTTAATTTATACGGCTGGGAAGAAAACAAATGACAATTCTGAAGTATAATGGTAAATTGTCCCAAGTCAGCAGCTAAAAATTTCATTGACATCTTTTTAGCAAAAGCATCCAGGTAGTGTTTTTATTGTCTTGGACATGGTATGGATTGTACACTGAGGAATAGTTTATCAAGTGTATGTCACAAAACATGGAAAAATTAAAACCAAACAGTAAAAGAATGAGCAAAAATGGAAACTGTTACACAACCTTAACTCTAACAAGTCATTACCAGACATCCAGTACAATAAATGCCCTACTAGAGAGCCGTATAAGCTGCGGACAGCTGAGAAGCTAATTTACAGATAAGGATTCTATATTGCAACATGCATGTAAAGTGCTAGAAAAGGAACGCAATTAAATTGATCAACGCATCTAAAATACCAAATCTGAAAAAGCTTTAATAACTGAACTGACATGTTGGGCTGGGTGGGGAAAGTAATTTATTGTAGCATTTGGACCTACGACAGGCATGTCACTCACAACAGATGGCTGCACATTTTAGATTTAAAGGTACATGAGAGATTTGATTTTCCTTGGTTTTGCCACCCCTCTCCACCCCCCAGCACTTTTCCATTTTCCTTGGAATCCTTATTACTCTCATTGCACTGTACTGCTCTGACCTCCATTCCAAAAGACAAATAATTATCTGTTTCTCTTTTGGGCAGACCAAGTAGAACAGGAAAACTCTGTATTCTGAATTTCAGAATTCTATATGGTTTTGTAGAAACACAGTTCTTCACTATGAAGAAAATCAATAGAAGGACTATGTCAGCAGTAAAGATGGCTGTTGGCAAAAGCATGCTTCTCAGGAGTTTGAAGAGGTGGAAACGTGAACCAATGCAATTTGGACGCCAGAACTGTGGCTTCTTTGGTATAGCTTGTTTCACTTTTGCCAATGCTCCTGGTACAACTACATCCACCACAGGAGTTATTTTGTGTGCTCCTATCTCCTACACTGGTAGAGATAGCACAGACTCATGCCTCCACACTGGCACAGACAGTGTATTCAGAGTGTAGACATCACCTAAGCATGATTTTAGTAACTGAGGCCAACATTTTCATTTAAAGGTAGTCTTTGAATCAAGATATCTACGAAGATATATAACCTGACTTTTAAAAGTTTGACTCCTGAGATAAACAATGCTTGGAAATATTCAGCCCTTTTATGAATTGGATTACTGTAAATTGTGCACCCAAAAGCTCATATTCAAAAAGGAGCAAACTCAACATTGCAGGAATTGGCTTTTGGAGAGGAAGTAACTATCTTAAACTGAAATTAAACATTCCATTTCTTTATACCCCAAGAAGTGGGGTATTTATGGTCCCACAGCAGAAATGACACCACCTAGCCATCTTAGTGGTGGAATTCCTATGCCATCAACCCATGGAGCCTAAATGGAAATTACGTCTGATGCACTGCTTTGTTTCTCTGGGCATAGATAAGCCCTGGGACGGTCATCTATGTGAACAGGCAATTACTTACTTATTTTAATACAGTTAACTAATTAGAGCCTTAATGTGTCCAAGTCCTATCTTGTACTGGAGAGATTTGACCGCAGTGCCCCTGGACCAGGTGTCTTCTCCAGCCCTGCTTCTCCGGCAGCAGACAACTCAAAGCAGTCTCCCTGGCTGTATTTTTTTCTGTTAAACCACATGATCAGCCAGTGTACCTTATTCAGTGCCACAACCTACCATTTCATTCCATCTGCAAATGTACTCAAAGATCATTTTATATTTCCTTCCAGGAACTGATAAAGCTATTGAGCAGCATTATGCCAAGAGCAGACTCCTGTGAGTTCCCACCAGAAGCAAATTTGAGATGAATATTCCCAAACTCTAATCACTTTTCAAGATGTTTCAGTTAGCCCGTTTTTAATCCATTCGGTAACACTGGATTACATTGATTTTACACATTGCTATTTTGTTTTGTTTTTAACCACAGTGTCAACAAGACTAAGTGAATGTCATAAAGTAGTCTAAGTGTATTATTGTCAGCACAGTTATCTTTGTCAACTTAACTTGTGATCTTGGAAAAAGCACTCTCAGGTTTGTTTGACAAGATCTATTATCCACTAAAACTTGCTGGCTGCCATTAGGCATGCTGTCATCTCTTCATTTTTTGTTGGAGGTATCTAGTTTCAACCTTCCAATGATTTTGCTTGACCTATAGTTACCTGGATCATCTTGTTTAACCTTTAAAAATTCCGGCACAACATTTGGTTTTTCCAGTTCACTGGAACTCCACTCGGTATGCCAAGATTTGTTAAAAAGCAACAATAATGGTTTAGACAGTTCAACTCTATTAATACTCTCCTGTGCAAGTTTTCTAGCCTGACAGAGAATTAAGGAGGAAATACAATTATTGAATTTCACTTCTAACTTCAATTTTAGAAGAGCTGAACTTCTACTGGAATGACCTGCCAGCATTTTCATAATGAAGTGTAAAGCACCCAGCAGGATCTTTGCTACAACATTTCAAATAATCAAGTGCTTCTGTGCCTTGCAGTCACAAAATATTTGAAATATTGTAGGAATAGTTTGCTTTTTACATAGGTGTTCTGCCATATGTATTTCACAGAATCACAGAATGTTAGAGATTGGAAGGGACCTCGAAAGATCATCTAGTCCAATCCCCCTGCCGCAGCAGGAACACCTAGATCAGATCACACAGGAACACATCCAGGCGGGCTTTGAATGTCTCCAGAGAAGGAGACTCCACAACCTCTCTGGGCAGCCTGTTCCAGTGCTCTGTCACCCTCACCGTGAAGAAGTTTTTTCTTCTATTCAAGTGGAACCTCCTATTTTCCAGCTTGAGCCCATTGCTTCTTGTCCTATCACTGGATGTCACAGAGA
>NW_010100398.1:0-3628 GCF_000699245.1 Pterocles gutturalis
GGTGGTGAGAAGCTGTTGCACGCCTGGGGACCCAGCGAGAGCGGAGCGAGAGAAGCCGGAGGGACAGGACGCGGTGTTTCCTCTGTGGGGCAGCTCTCGCTTCGTGTATGGGATGGTGGGTGCTGAGGTTGCTGAGAGGGAAACTGTGGTTTGCCTTGGCGCTAGCCCGGAGCGATCAGCTCCTTCTGTTAAGGTGGCTGATGCTGAAACCTTGTCTGTGCTGGGCATTTCCATGCGAGGCTCTTGGTCACAGTGCAGAGACTTGAAGTCTTAGCTTTAAATTTGGGTACTCCAGCAATTCACCCAAGGCTGGGAAAAAATAGCTTCAGGCTGTCTGGCATTCATGAAAATACCGTATCTTGCCCATTCTTTTCATTGAGATAAAAAATAAAAGAAGTCTGGAGTTAATTTGAGGCCTTAGGGCATTGTTTGGGGTGTTGTTCTTTATGCTGTTCATCCTCAAGGTGTTTTATTTCCCCTCTAGCTGTCAAAAGTGGAGGTAATGCTGTAACTGGACTAGAGGGGAAAAAAAATGCTTGAAGTATGTGCAGTATAGTAGCTTTTCATCAGTTCTCTTTGCGTGCTTTGCAATAATTAGCATGACAGCTAGTGGGTTGTCTGGTTTAATGAGTATTGGTTCATTAGGACAGCAGGTGTTTCATGTTTTTGTTGTATTGTATGTCAACTCCTGGGAAAATGAAGAGAGAATGCAGAGTTAAAACCATTGGTCGCCTGCCCTGGTGGAGCTAGAGCTGCAGAGAAACACCCTGGCTTTTCATCAGACTGGATCTTTCCTTTCAAGAAAAAGAGAATGAAAACTTTTTGGGAATATACTTTAGTCATTTTTGTGAAGGAAATCCTAGTGGGGTGTTGTGTACCACTAATGAGTGCTTGTATGGCACCATGAGTGCTATTACCTAGTGAACAGAGAAGAGAAATGGGAACCACCTCTCCTGTGGCTCGGGCAGGGTGTGTGCTGTTAAAATTCCCTGCAGTGCTCTTCAGCCCTGCTCTGCAGGCCTTGGCAGCACATGGTGATGGAGCCTCTCTGTCTGTACTGTTAAATGGAGTTGTAACTTGGAGTTTCTTCCTTAACTTCACTTGTATCGCAGTGTAGAAACTTCTAGCTTGAAGTAAATGACTCTAAACTCCATCCAGGAGACATATCTGGGGTGACAGGTGGAACCTCGTGTGAGTTCAGGGGGTAAAGCCATAATGACTGGTATCACACTCTCTCTCTGTGTTTGTTTGTTTTTTTTTTTTGCCTGGCAGCAGTAACTCCAGTGTAAGAGCTGCAGGAGGTGCCTGTGCAGGCAGGGAGTGCCAGACCCCCCATGTGGGGGACCAGGGAAGGTGTATTCCTTCTAGGAAGAGGGATGGGGTGGAAGGAAACATGTCACAAAGAGATGAAAACGTTTGTTCATTTTACTACATCCCTTGGTATTTCCCTAAATTCAGCCCATCCTAAACAAAGGCATCTGTTCTGTTGTTGTGCTCCCAGCAGACAATCTGTGTGCTGACTGGGCCAAACTCTTCTATTTACAGAGACCACAGTGAGGAGTAGCTCTGCTACAGCAATAATACACCATATGAATTTTTGGAAGAGAGGTCCTGTGCAGCTCTGAATGTCAGCTCTTGCCAACCTTTCTGATGCCTTTTATTTCATTGCTGTTGCTACAGCAGAACTATTAGTCTCGAGGGAGACTTGTTGGAAGTACAGGGCTTTGGAAGCCGTGGAGCAGTCGTGACTCTCTGCAGGGCTGGTGCGTCTGCAGCTGCCAGCTCCTGGTGTTGAACGTAGGATCTCTGGTGGGGCTTGTTGGAAACACTGAGCTCTGTGATCATCCTCTGCAAACTTGAGTATTACATGAGCCTGAGCTAGTGCTTTGCCTTCCGTGGGGTTTTGATCTGGTACTAATTTAAGTGCATCCAGTTCAGCTGTGTGCATCCTCTGAGGACTTTTGTTGAACAGAATCCAGGCTGTGGGAGCTGTGAAATACCTGCTTGCAAGGTCTGGCTGACCTTGAATTCATAGGAAGCACCAAGCCCATCAAGTGATTCCCCTGTACCATGGTTCCTGAGTGTGTGTCAAGCTCACGCTGGGGACAAGTCTCTGCCAGTGACCAGAGAGCTCTGCTGGATTTGGCCGTTTGCCTGTAGAAGGCCACTCTGGAGACTTTCTGGGAACGAGGCATGGGAATGTTCTGGGGAAACCATCGCTGTACTGCATTGCCAGCATGGAGACATTATTGATCTTGCACAGAAAGGACATAATCTAATGCTGCAATCAGCCCAGAAATGTGTAAGTCTGTATGAAAACTCAGCTAAAAGCATCTCTTGTTCTCCCTTCCCCTGCTCTGTATTCTCTTGCGGTGCTGCGTATTTCCAATAGAGCTGTTGGCTTTTGTAATGTTTACTAACTTCTCTTGATTGTGTTATAAACAGTCTCCGTCTTGCTCATTAATGTCGCTACAGTGGGTACCTGACCTGAATGTGCGTCGGGCAATTAGAGCTCTCTCTGAGCACCATGGATCTTTCTGGAGAAGGAAACTTTCTCCTGTTTGGATGGGAAAACTGAGATGGAAGAATTGTTGGTCTTCTGACTTGGAAGGCAGCGAGAGAGGACATAACTCATCAGGGTGGTTAAGGCAGAATGAACCGATGTCTCCAAAGCAAATTGGGAAGAAAGTCCACCGTTGGGGTGGATCTCCCTCTGGAATGGTTCCTGTTCATTTTGCATGTATCCAAGGGATCACAACACCGTGAGATATTCTGATCATTTTCCAGCTGCTAGTACTTGTAAACTTTCAAAACTTTTTAAGTCTGGACTTTATGTAATGCTAAAAGCAGTGTTGCCTTTTGTTCATTCAAAAGGAAAAAAAGTTGGATATTGCTTTAAGATACAATTAAATGCCACCTCTTAGCAAGAAGGTAAATATTTTGTATCTGCCTCCCAGGTGATAATTAGCACCCCCACTAGCAGTGCTAGTTTTGGTGTTCATGAGGAATTCTACTGAATGCTCAAGTGAATAAGCCTTCTGGTGACAACTGCAGGCTGTGTATTAACTTGGGCTGGATTTGAGCAGCAGTGTGGTGACAAGGAGCTTTGTGCCTTGCTGCAGATCCTCTGAGCCTCAGGGCTGGAGAGTTGTTGGCTTGCAGGAGGCTGGCAGAGGAAGAGCATGGTTAGCTTGTCCTGGGAGACTGGGAAGGGGCTCAGGTGAAGGGACCCCTTTGAACTTGCTCGTGTAGCTGTGGCAGCAGCTATTGCAGACCCCGGGGGTAGCTGAGGTGGTGGCAGAGTTCAGGATTGGGAGCACTCCTCTGCTGAACTCCTGGCTGTGGGTGAGCCTGGCTGCTGCTGCCGCGCTGCAAGCAGCCCGAGTAACTACTTGTGAGTCTTTGCCTTATAAAAATACTTGAGTTGGTGCTGATGACCTCTGTTATGCAAGCAGGACCTACGTAGAAGATACAATGTTTACGTGCTTTTAACCTGATTGAGCTTGCAGGCTCTTCTACCTGCTGTTTGTGCCTTTGACTTCCTGGCAGATTTCCTGTCTCCCTATTCTGATGTTCCGAGTTGCCACAGCTGTCCTCTTCTTGTCTTCAGGTAAGGATTTTCCTGCTG
>NW_010100398.1:3659-57314 GCF_000699245.1 Pterocles gutturalis
TTGCAAGTGCTGTGATGGAAGGTGGCCTGTCCTGGATGGGCAGGTTTGCAAAGTGAGGGCTAGTTGGCATCACAGCGAAAATGTGGTGTTCTGCGCTGCCAGAAAGCTGGGAGTGACCCTTTTTTGTCTCTCTGTACTCCATAGATCAAACTTGAAATTGCTTGATTATTACATTTGAGAATGGTGTTTTAGAGGTTTCTAAAAGATTACAGTTTCTCTTTTCTAGGCCTATGCAGTCAGTCTCCATTAGGCACAAGGATGTGAAAAACAGGAGAAACATTTCTAAAATAGCTGTGCTGCGTAATAGGTGGCCTGAGCAAAAAATTATATGATAGCTTAGCATGCAGTATTGGTTTTGTTGACATCTGTTTTGGGACATTTTGAACAAGTCACTCGTAGTTTCAGCATTTGCAAGTAATGTGGTCATCCAAAGCGGAGCCAAGCAGAACATTTAGTCTCCACCACTGCAGGGAGGGGGGACCATTGCTGGTCAGACCTTGGCCTGGGAATTGGCGTCTGGCTTTGTTGCAGGTTCCCCCAGGACCTTGGGCATCCTTTTGTTTCCTCTGTGTTTCCCATTGAAGGATGCAGGGAGAGAAGCTGTTTTTCTCCCTTTGGTCTCTAACATTAAGTGGGAAGGGGATGTGCCCTGTACCTGCACAGTGCTCAGCATGATCTTCAGCTTTCCTCTGACCTCTAGGTGCTGCTGCAATACAAACAGTTCTTGTCTTCAGGGCATTAGTTTGACTTGTAGGTGCACGTGTAAATCAAGTTGAGATGATACACTGGTTTTTTCCCTGTGCTGACTTGTGCTTCACTGACTGAAGTTATGCCAGACCTCCTGCTTTTGTGCCTTGTGCTTCTGGGGTGAGAGCTCTCCCTCTGGATCCTTTATCCTGAAATACTTTGCATTGTACGAGGCATTTGTGCCAAGCAGCCTAGAAGGAGAACTTTGTCCATTGGCCGCATGCTCATGGGTTACATGGTGTTTACTACTGTGTCAGCTGAAGTCAAATAAGCTTATGTGGCTCACACCCTGCCTGAGGACAGCCCTTGAGGCCATGTCCCTGCCAGATGAACATTAAAGCTATTTTGTCATATGGGGAGCTGGGTCTGGGAGCGGGGCAGCCTTGGACCGTTCCTGTACCATAACCACCTGCAGTTTGTGCTCTCCCCAGAGCAAACACTGGTCCACCTCAAGCCTCATCTCCCTGTGCTCTCGTGTTCCAGCCCTGCTTTCCACTCGGTGCTGTCTTGCCTCCTCTCCAACAGACCAGGCCTTCTGTCACCAGAGAATTTAAACTGTGTATTTTGTGGTGTGGTTGCTGTCTTGTATTTTTGCACTTTAGGTGATGTCCAGACTTGCATTCAGCCTTGCTTGAAGAACAGGTTTGAACTCTGTCACATCTTATGCTGCAAGGAGCCACCAGTAGCAAGCTTCTTCAAGTGGAGGGATGCATCTTATTTAACTCCTGATGCTGTTCTGCTTGAACAGCAATTCTATCTCCAAATTGCTGCTCAAGGATATCTGTTCCCTTCCTGCCCCAGTCCTGCTCTGTGTATCACTTTGATCAGCCAGGCCAGCTTCCAGAATTCAAAGCCACTTCCCTGTCATAAAAAACCTATGCCAGCCAAAGCTGTGAACCAAAAATTCCTCCTGTGTCTGGGCACGCAGGCTGCGTAGCCTGACCACAAAGTGAGGCGGCTGATTTCTGGGCCTGGGCTATTTATATTGTCAGTGGGAAAGCTTTCCATTGAGCTGCTCCCTCCCTTAAATATACTTTTAATTAAATGTTATTTGACAGATATGGCTTCCTAACTGGCTTAGATTTAACTGGCATAAATGGGATATTTTTCCCCCACTGAAAGCTGAAGAAAGTAGGAATAATCTTGTAGGCAGGCTACTTGCATTCAGAGTCATGACTATCTGTTGTTTAATATAATAAGCTGATAGAGTGTAAAAACAAAACAAAAAACCCCAAAATCCCACAAGCAGAAAGGTAACAGTCCTGCCAGCACTTGGGGAGGAGAAGGGGAAAGGGCGGCCAGCTGCCTGTGGCTGGGAGCAGCAGCTCTCTGAACAATGCCCAGCGATGTTATGCAACTGCCTGGGGAAGGAAGTGAACATTTATCATTACAATGCAGTTTCAAGGGCAATATTAAATGAGCAATTTGCAGCACAAGCCTGTACTTAACTGGGTTAACTAACATCTCCCGGGATGCAATGACAGGGCTGGTAAGGGCAATAGCCCTGGCCTCTGCTCCCACCAGCAGTGGAGGGAATCCAGGCTCTGTTCAGAACCGAACCTGAGGCACTGGGCTGAGAGCCCTCCAGGTGGGCAGCCAAACCCCAAACCAGCGTAGTGGCCTGATCCTGCAAGTGCTGAGTGACCCTCAGCCCACAGAAGCCTGGGAAAAGGGGAGCAAGCATGTGCTGAGGTGTCTCATGGGTACCTGGTTGCTTTTCCTTATCTCAGTGGCAGCAATGCAGTGGCCCCTCTGTGAGGTCGTAGCCGTTGGAGCAGCAACACAAACCCCAAATGAAGTACTTGGAAGGCAGTGCTACTATCTGATCGCTACCTTCTGGGTAGAAATAAAATAGGTTAAAAGTCTTCTGCTGTTCCCAGTTTTCTTTCACCAAGAGGGTTTTGCCCAAGGATAACAGGCACTGGAGCCACAGGGCTTTCCTTTCTGACTCTGAGATTAGAAATGATGTATTTAAAGAAACTTATCTTCTGCTGCGAGTCAGTAGCTCTGTGCAGCTGCTAAACCTGAAGGAATTTTGGATGAAGAATTTGGATTGTCTTGTCTCCCCTTATGCTTTTCTGTTACCCTTTGTATTTACGCTCCCTGGAGCACCCAGAGGGGCTCTCCTCTGGGTGTTTGGGGCTAATGCATCTTTCCTCCAGATGTTGCAGGAGAAACACTAAGAAAATGGATTTAAAATGGGGAAACCACCGATGTTATCCTAAAATAGCATAACTTGGTGCAGAAGCCATTTCATGCTGAGCCCTGGCTCCACCTGAGAGCAGATGTTTTGTCTGGGAAGCTGCTTTTAAAAATGTATGGAGAAAACTTAGTGCTGTCAGTTGATATATGCTATTTGCTCTCTGAGCTGCAGGAAACGATGGCTGTGCAATGCTCCTGGGAAGCAGCTCTGAACATGAGCCATGCAACAGGGCTCCTCTCCTGCCCTGGGGATCCAGCTCTGTTTCCCCCTCACACTCTGGCTGCCAGGGACCAGACTGAGATGACTTGTGCAAAACCAAAGCGTTGCCTCTCTGAGCCCCTTTCCTGGACACTGCAGAGCTTGCTGTGGACACAAGTCCAGCTGCTGATCTGTGATGAAACCTGGGCAAGTTACTTGATGTGCAGCCTCGCTTGTGCTTGCCTGCCCCGTCTAGCCTGTGGCTGTGTGACTCTGCTGTAGGATTGCAGCAGACTCAGCACAGTGGGACCAGCTTTGCCATGGGGCTTGCAGTGGTGTGGCAACACAAGTAATTGACAGTTGTGTTGAGTTCCCAAGGGAAGGCTCCAGCATGCTGCTGGGACGGGCAAGCAGTCTGTGTGTGCAGCGGAGTTTCTCCATGCCTTGGTGGGCAAGCAGTCCGTGTGTGCAGCGGAGTTTCTCCATGCCTTGGTTAAACTGTGCGGCGGTGTGTATCTACAGGGAGAACCGAGGGGTTTGCAGTACTAGATGGCTTTGCCAGGTTGTATGTTTCCATGACTTTCTTGATGCTCCTGTGATTTTCCAGACTGCTGGGCTTTATTTGCTCTTTGGTGGGTGTGCCAGCAGGTGCATTTTTTGAACGTTTGCCCTGTACAGCACACTGGGGTTTGGCTGGTGGTACCTCCCTGGGCACTTGGTGTAAATTGCAACGATTTCCTGTGCAAATTAGCTGTGGGGCAGGTTTCTCCTGTGATCCACGCTGCTGAGTTGAGGTTTTTCTTTGTGTGCTCCATCTGTGGAGTATCCATTCATGCCTGAGGAGAGCTGGAAAGTCCTGATTAATATTAATCTCTCTGGGGCTATTTGTTAATTACTGTTATTCATGCTCTGTATTAGGAAACTGCCTAGCATCCCGTGCTGCTGTGCCAGGCTGAGTGGATCCTGGGAGGGTTATATCCGTTCCAGGGTTTCAGAGTCCTTGGTAAACATCAGTATTTCATTGCAGCCTTTCTGGGAAATATTGTTGCTGTTTTCAAGGGTAAGAAATTCTATAGTCTTCAGAGTGAAAGAGAATATAGGTGGCAAAGCCAGGGGCTGAATGTCCTGACTCCCACGCCTTCCCCTCGGCACTTCCTCACCCCCGTCACAGTGAGTTAATTGTGAATTGGAGAGGAGACCTTGGCTTTTGCTGAACAGTACAGGGCAGTGCAGCACTTGCATTGCATGATGTTATAATGGTTCATACGGGAGGGAGCGAAAGGTTGTTTAGAAGGAAGTTACCAGCTGGTGAATTAAGTACCAGGCTCTGCCTGTTTGCAAGGTGTGCCTTGGAAATGTGGTGGGAATGCTGCAAACCACAGGAAAAGGAGCAGCCTGGGTGGCTCTGGGGTCTGGTCACCATGAGGAGCCCAAATCCAGGGATTGGCTCGAAGAAAGCAGGAGAACAGCCCTGAGCTGTCAGGGTGCTCAGGCACTTGCGACTCCATGTAGTTATCTGTCTCGCAGGATTTGAGAATAGACCAGGTAATTTAAAAAGGGAGAGGAGGATACAGAAAAATGTTCCCTGCCAGAAAATTGTCAGCAAGTTGAATCACATAAGAAGTGAGCGGAGTTCCTGGGTGCCCTGCCTTGGGGGATGGTTGTCTTTGGGATATGGTGAAAGATGGAGAGAGAAAAACGCACGTCTCAGTTCTCACAGTCGGGCGGGAAGCTTTTGGGATGGGCAGCAGTTGACAGTGCTTTGGGGAGGGTCCTGTTGTTACTGTGCTCCAGCTGTGCTTGGGTAAAGTTATATCACTGCTGAGAAATACCACATCAGAAAACAGCCCCTTTTTTAGCTACTGTCTTCAGAGATTTGTACTGAGAAAATGGCTTTGGGGATTGTATCTGCAAAACACAGAAGCCATCAGATCTGACTTGTTTACTGGCCAAGCTTTCTCTGCAGCATGAAGGCAGGAATATAAATCACCAGTGACTAAACAAATGAAAATATCCAGCATCGTAAGCAAAGTGTTTCTTTTTCTGACAAATAATCCCCTCTGATTGCAGTGAGGAGTAGCCTGCTTGGGAAACCCATGGACCAACATCTCATGGCAAGTGAACAGGGACTTATGTGCATAAACGCAGATGAATGTCCTTAAATTGTGAGACTGCATGAGTGCCTCGAGGCATTTCCTGGCCTCTGAGTTCAGCTGAGTGTCTGAGCTCCTGCTTTGGTCTCAATAATAAAGCATCTGAGTTCACTGTGACGCACCCAGAATTTTAATGCTGCAGCCCTCGGTCAGCTCTTGTATCAATTGCTTCCATCAGGGCTGTAATCCAGGAAACTGCAAGTGGGAACTAGTTGGTTGGTTGAAGTCTGTGGTTTGGTGCTTTCCTGGGTAAAGGCCCAGGAGATAGGGAAGCTGTTGTGTTATCTGTGTTCATTCCTTTGCTGCGCACTGCGGGGAGTGCAAGCAGAAGTGTGCCAGCAAATGCCATGGGCTCTGTGGGGAGATGCTGTCAAAGCTCTGTGTCGAACATGGTGTTCAGGTGTCCAAGGGGTTAACAATGAAATGGTTGAAAAGACCAACTTTCCCATCTGCTGTTCTGGAAGAAAATAAAAACTCACTCTGCAAAGTCTACATTTCCTTCAATAAAGCCATTCTTTGGCATCAGCGTTTTTGGCAGAAGGTTGTCATCGGTCATGCCATTGAGCAAGCATTTTGCAGAGTTGTGTGAGATCAGCAGCAGAAAAGTGAAAGCTTGTGAAGGCTGCATGGGTGCCTGAGACCCTGGCCTCCAGCAGAGGTGTCCTGCCGTGCCATGTGTCTGCAGGAAGGAGCCCCAGGTCTGCGTGCTGTGGCTCTGTCCTGCTGTCTGGCTGCTGAGCACATCAGCTTCCTTATGGGTCTGTGAGCTCTGTGGCTGGACCAGCTCTGGCCCGGGGACTCTCCCTGTCCCTGCTTTAAAGCCGAACGTGCCCTGACACAAGGATGAGGAGCGAGCAGAGAAAGCTGTTGTGTGTGCTGCCCTTGGCTCACACCAGTGTCCAAAACAGTGTTCTGCTGGGGTGGGAATGTCGCTGTTTCTGAAGGACCCTGGGTGGGGATCTGATCAAGGTGATTTTGGGGAGTTCTCAGGTTTGCTGAAGCAGGATCAGGCTCCAGCTGTGCTCGGTGAAGCTCCAAGCCCACGTGTGGAAGGCAGAGCTCACCTACTTTGTGAGCTAGGGTTGCTGTGCTGACAGCCGCCGTGGGAAGGGAAGGAGGGAGATGCTGTGCAGACCAGGCTGCGAATGAGAACTGAGTCATTTGTCAAGACTGACGGCTCTCTCCCAGAGCTGGTTGCCTGAGGCTAACGTGGCACACAGACAGGAGATGTAACGATATCTATCTATATACACACAGGAGAGAAAAGTAGCAGCTCAAAACGTGTGACTGGAGTTAAATTTTAAAAAAATTCCCAATTAAAGCCATGTGTGCTGGAGGGTGTAACTGCTCCTGAAAGGCTCGTGGAGGCTGTTTGTACGGCACAAATGCAGCCTCTCGATGCCCTGGATTAAAACAGGCACGCTCCTCCAGCACACAAAATCTGCCTGGAAGCAGTGTCATTCCTGTGTGTCAGCAGCTGCCACAGCCACTACCCTTACGGGTTAAGGTAAGGAGCTGTCTTGTCACCTGTCTCGTCCCTGTCGCCCCATTGCTGCTGCCTGCTCTCCTGAAGTGTCTCTCTGCAGCCTGCTCTTGTGCCGTGTCTTCCTTTCACTGCTAGATTATGATGTCTCTATGCAGGAAGAGATTTTTTTTTTTTTCCTGAAGACATTCATCACTCAGTCAGGATAAATGAACTCCCTGATTTGGGTATGTGTGTAACCGCGATGTATATCCTTCTTTCTTTCACCAGCGTGAGGGAGGAGGGGAGCAGGGAATTCCTCCAGTGCTGCAGAGCAGCCTGTGTTCTGGAGAAAGCCATTGCAACACATCTGAGATCACAACAGGGAGCTGACCTGAACCTGAAACAGGTCTGTGGAGAGATTGCCGCTATCCGTTCCTGCTCATGCCATCTCCTTAAAGGCGTGTTTCCATCAGGCAGGTAATACGTCCTATAACATTAAACTTTGGCTTCATCCTTAAGTTTTTCATAACTGTTTCATAGTAAGTTTTGCAGTTTGCTTAAAAAGCAAATCATTATTATTTGTGATAGCAATCAGAAGATTATTAGGGAGAGTATTAGTGTCCTTGCTGTATCCAGGAGGACTTTCCAAGAAACACGATGTTTATACAGCTTTCTCCTATGGAAGAACAGGACCAGAGTCCATTTCACAGATGCACAGATGGACCATGATCTATGTGGCACACTCCTATAGCGATATATGCTTGCCTGTTATGTACACATCTGATTGAGTTACACCAACACCCAGTGTCGGGGCAAACCCTGGTGTGGAGCTGTGTTGGGGAGGAGTGGGGGACTTGCCTGCAGGCGCATGATTTGTGCAGACATTCAGCGCAGTGGTGCCAAGCGTTTCCAGGGTAGATGTTATCTGTGGAGCTAGACTAGGCGAGAAGTGCTAAAAATTGGGGAAAATGTGGTGGAGGACTAAACCACACGATCCTCTGGAAGAAGTGACACCAGCTGGCAAGATGCTGGAGCTCCAGGGTTCCCCGCAGAGGCAGCAGACACCCGCCACAGCCTGTGCCGCGGTGCTAGACGGTGGGTCTGTTCTCCTTGGATTAGTAAAGCAGAATTCTCACCTCGTGTGTGAGCTGTGTGGCGATGGCCTGGCCTTCTGGGAATCCTGCCACACTCCAATGGACTTGCAGATCATCTGATGGCGTGCATAGATTTTTCCATAATGCCATGAAGAACCTTTTTGCTGCTGTTCTGCTGAGCCTGGGTTTGCACAGAGGAGCTGCATAAATTGTCTTTATTTGTTTTTTTTTCTAATGTAGATTGTAGTGGTAACCCAATGCATTTTGTGTCAGGAGCAGTATGCTCTTTTCAATCACAGCATATATGTTAGTGAGAGGATGTGTTGATCTAATTGCCAAAGTAAGGTTGTAATGAAAAGCCATTCAGACTGGATGTCCTCTCTTGCCCTCTGGTTTCTGGAAGTGACTGAAGGAAATAGCACTTCACTTCTGGTGAAATCATCCCAAGAGTGTTGTTGTTTTGTTGCAGCGTAATGGATTAATGTCACTGAAGGCATTAGCATTGTACGAAAAAGCAAAATGCTCTTGGAAAATGCAGGAAGTTTCCCTCATTGTGCTGAAATCACCGAGTTCAAGTATCCTCAGTGACAAAATCCAGATGCTTAAAAACTCATCGTGGTGCAGGGGCTGGCTTGCTTGCTACTCCGCATGGTAGGTTTCAGAACTGAAGCTGTTACCTTTGACTGTGGTCTGCAGGTACAGCGCTGAGACAAGCTATTGACAGCACAGAGTGAGCATCCTCCTTTGTGCCTCCTGGGAAGGAGAGAGCATCCTCAGGTGTGAGCATCATTGGTCCACTTACATTTGGCAAGCCAGTGCTGCTGGCCTCTCCACTTTATTTTCCTTTAGCTCAAATGGCAGGTGGTGGTGGTTGGGTTTGTACCCTGCTCATGAGCCATGCAAAGGGATTATGTTCCAGGCTCTTCAGAAGATTTCATTCTCACTCTTCTTGAAAGTGAGTTCTCCTGCACAGTCCTTCCTCAGAGGCATTCTGATCAGTTCACATGTTTGATAGATTATTTTTTTAATTATTTGGAAGTCAGAACATGTTTTAATGAATTAATTTTCAATTTGGTATCTCCTTAACCATCATGTACTTAGACCCTGGAAAGTATTTGCATCTTATAATTTAAGTGCTTTGAAACTGGGCATTGAGTGAAACTGTTCCCCAGGATGAGCTGAAATTCACATCTGTACCTTAATCCTATCTGAGCTTTCTCAAATGCTGCAAGTTAATTACATCCCATCATGATCCTTTGATATTTGAGTAATTTTGGAGCACAAAGGCTTAAATTTGTGCTCATTGCCTTTTAGAGTTTTTACTCGTCAGATGACACAGAAAAATTTCATTGTGTTCTGTTCTTGCTGTGGGTTAAGCTGTATTTGTGGGAAGGATTTGGAACATGGATTCAGGATAATTATTACCAGTGTATAATTATTGAGAGCCCAATCCTTCCAGGTGTAGAGCAGGTTTCTAGAGGTCATGAGTATCTTAAGCTCCTGTCCAAAGAGATGCCCCCAAGTCCAGGGTTGGATCTTCAGTGGTTGTTTGGCACCACACTGAGCTGGTAGCACGAGCTGTGTGAGCATCCTTGCCTGGGTGGAAAATGCTGTGCCTTGTCCCCAGCAGAACAGCTCTAGTTTGAGTGCTTCACTTGGTGCTTGCCAGGCAGGACACGGCAGAGACACTGGGAGCCAGGGCTCCTGGGTTCCTTTCCATCCCTACAGCTCACTCACTGTGGGCAAGTTACGTCTTGCTGTACCTTACCTCCCTTCTTGCAAAATGGGCTAATAGCTACCCTTGTACCTGTACGTCCCACGTCAGCATCATAAATTGCTTCACAAAATGCTACTAAACCATCAAATAACTCCTGTCTGCCCTCAGTTCTCACCATTCCCATGGATCAAAGCCACAGAAGCAGCCGTTCAGCGTGGCCGGTGGTCAAATGGAGAGTTGTGTGCAGCCCCAGGGGAGTTGTGCAAGCAGGGGAGTGCTGGGTGACTTTTGCTTTCAAGCAGGCAATGGGGAGTTTGAATTTCTGACAATGGCGCAGCTTGTTGGAGCCATTATGAATTGAAATGGGGTCTTATTCAGCTCTGCTAATAAGAGGGTAAATGCAGCTAAATACAGCTGTCTTCCTCGCTGTCATTTGGTATTTATTAGCAAATATGCAGTGGAATTGAATCCCTTGTAAGTACTCTGCAGCTAATGGTAGATAGCAATTAACTGAAATGACTACTGTGGAGCACTGGTGCTGCCATCAGCAAGGGGAGAAGGAAATCTGGAGCCAGTGCACAGAGCCAGGGGCTCCCAGAACTCCCTGTAGTTTTCCCCTCTGAATTCTCCGTTTCATGCCCTTATCGCAAGACTGCAGTGAAAACCGCTTCATCTTGGTACTCCCTGGAGCTCCAGCTTGAACAAACACTTTGCAGGCAGCAGTAAGCGTGTGTGTGTATATGTAGAACTTTATTATTTTCAGTTTGGAGGTCACTGAGAGGGCTCACTGCAATACTACCAGTGAAAGCCTGTGGAGTGGAAACTTTCTCCCCTCCAGATGTGCTGGTGGCACAGAGCTGCCTCTGCAGGACCTCATCTGCCTCAGGAGATGTGAAGGAGACTCTCCCAGACACCTGGAACAAATTCAGGAGCTGGGAAGGACTGGGTGCAGCATGCATTGTTTAATCTTTGGCCTTTCCTCTCCAAACAAAACAAGAGGTTTTGTTTTCTTCCCCTCACTAATAAGGTGACATGTAGGTCAAAATGCCCCGAGGTTCTGCTCTCCATTGACTGGAGGGAAACCCCCTTTTGTGTGCTGGTTTCAAACTACCAAAAGGAGTTTGAGTCAGGCTGATGTCACATATATCTTGATTTGTTTGCCACCCTTCCCTGCCAGCCTGTGTTTGATACGGTGCCTTGTGGGGACACTGCTTGTCAGGAGGGGATCAGCGCTTGGGTTGGTGTGGGTGGGAAGCGAGGGGCTGTGCTGCGAGGAGAGCTGTCGGCAGGGTGCAGAGGCATTGCTGGCCACGTTGCACAGGAACTGGTCTTGGGAGGGAGTTAATTGGGTATGTTCATTAGTGCCCTCCCTGCAGAACAGAGCAGGCTGCTAATGGGTGTGCTGATGGTACAAGCGGTGCAGGGGAGGATGAGTGGTGAACAGGAGGAGAGGAATGACTGATGGGTCTGGTGTCATGGCAATGTGATGATATTTAATGGTAAGAAGTTGCAAACACATGTACTTAGGAGCTAGTGATAAGATTTTCTTCTCGGAGATGGGAGCTCATCGTTTGGGAGCAAGTGAGGGAGAGGCAGCTGTGTCCGTGCTGGTGATATGATGACAGGAGCTCCCAGCCTGGTGTGAGGAGAGTGTTGGTTGATGAGGAGTGAGGACCCTGCCTGGGGCAGAGCAGCCAGAGAGAGACTGCCCAAAATACATTGTGAAAGTGCCCCGGGCAGAGGAGAGCAGTCTCGTCCAGCTTGCAGTGCTGGCCCGTGGCTAAACAGGAACAAATTCACCAGAATAAACTGAAGCTGTGCATCAGGAGGAGCTGGGATAGCTTTCCGCCTGGAGGGAAGCCTATGGAAATAGTCAGACCCTTCACTAGGGCTCTGGCACAGGAGAAGCGTGAGCTGGTTGGGGTGGGATGTGAGCTCCCTCCATCCTGTCCCTGTGCAGTGAAGGGAACCATCCCTGGGGAGTTCCAGCAGCTCCCACCTGGATGCTTTATCTGCTGGCTCAGTCATCAGCTGCTTTTCACATGCAGGAGCTGTGTCAAGGCTGGGAAAGCAAATTACTAAAAGGGAATAATTCCCAGCTTGATTAACTTTCTTTAAGGATGTGCTGCCAGTTAATTATTTAAATTCATATTTAGTTAAGACAGTGAATATACATTTACACTGAGCACCTGATAAACTTGATCCCTTTTTGATTGGGGAAAAATGCTTAATTGCACCTGTCATCAGTGCTCTGAAATTACATTTATTTTTGCATAAAATTCAATCAGATTGCCAGTAAGATGCTAAAAATCTGTTGCTTCATTAATTCATATCAATAGATACACTAAGCGACTTTTTTTACTACTGTTGGTGTTTTTGGTGGGGGGGTGTTCTGCCTTGTTACCCATCTAAGAGCTTGGGTTTTCTTACTCCTGACTTCAGAATTACAGCAGCTCTGATTAGGAATGTGTTTTGCAATTGCCCCCACTGATATGAATCAAATACCTATAAATAGCTTTATCATTTTTTAAGGCAGTTTCACCTTGCAGGCAAAGAAGAGTCTCTCTTGCCCTGTGAGCTTTACAATATTTAGGGCAGCAGACAGCTGTCTCCCGGCTCTGTCTTGTGACATGATTATTTTCTGCGGAGTTTGATGGATTCGTTGTCAGCAGGATAAGTGCTGTGAGCGAGGCAGTGCAAAGGCGGCAGCCCTGAACGTGTGAAAGGGACACTTGGCTTAAGACAGGTTTAACTGCTGGACACTGTGCGGTCTCCTCTTTTTCTGGGGCTGAGGTGCAGCCCTGAGAGGTGGGATGTGGCTGTGTCCTGCTCTGGGGGGGTGTATCTCCTGGGCTGCAGGAGCAGCAGCAGCCCTGAGCTTGGGGTCAGTGCCTAGCCCAGGATCCTGCAGAGTGGCTCTTGGCTAAAGGCAGCCTGCACTGTTGTTTTCCAGCCTAGCAGGGGAGGAAAAGTGTGATATTGTCCATGCAGGGTTATTTTCTTGGAATATTTGGCAAAGGAGACCCAAAGATTTGAGGGAGAGCGAGGTGTTGGGAGGCCTGACTGTAGCTCCAAGCTTCTGAACACCTTGTGAGCAGTGTTCCCCCTCTGGGGACCTGTATCATCACCCAAGTCCTAATTATAGTGCTGTTGTGACAGCAGTCATGGTGATCGTTGTTAATGGCACTGATAACACCTCCTGCTGTTTGCTTTGTTTCTTGGCACTGTTCTTGGCATCCCCCATGCTCCGGGGACCCTCGCTGCTTTCTGTGTTGCTTGAACGTTTGATGCGTAAGAGTTCTTGTGTGTTGCCTGCACACCTTTTGTAAGGGAAAATTTTCATTCCTTAATTCTTTCAGACAGCTTGTGAGGCGGCCAAAAGGCAATCTGTGATCAGATCATCATTAGCTGCTGACAGTGATGGATGACCCTGGGAGATCTTGTTAAAGGCAATATCGGCTCTTCCTGTCCTCAGCTCCTTCTGCCTTCAGATCGCAGTTGTCTAAAGAAAAAGTTGAGGAGGAGGGAGGATGGCTGGCCCTGTGCTGTGTTGTGTTGGCAAGAGGCTTCCTCATCCCTGTCGCCGTGCGGTGGAAGGGTCACCCCTTTTCTGCCTCATGTGAGTGTCAGATGCAACATCCACTCCCCGGTTTGAAATGTGCAGCTGTCGCATTGATGGGGGCTGAGAGATCTGCCAGCATTATGCCACTCACTGGTTCCTCTGGCAGAGTGCTGTGCAGATTGCACAACTCGGTTGTGGCCAAACATTGGGTTTATATTTGGCCTCTTACTGCTTTTCAAAAAATTGTTCTTTTTGTTGTTTTCTTAAACGTCTACATTACCCTTTTTTAAAATACTTTTTGCAAAAGGATCTCAAAGTGCTCTGGGAGCCCCCTTCATGGCTCTTTTTCAGGTGTGTACACAACCCAAGGAGTGAGGAGCTGTGGGACTTGCGTAGCGCTCCAGTTGGAACTGGTGCTGGGACTCTTTGCTGTACACACCAGCACTGTTCTGATTTCTAGATCACAGCTGGTGTCTTCAAAACTTCATCCTTACCTGGCCAGACTTGACGTGGCCTGTCATCTCCATGTGTTCAGAAGACAGCACTTTGCTGTATGTGGTATAGTCTTGGTTTGATCTGGAACCTGATCACCTGGGAAGGTTGTCAGACCTTCCTGGCTGCTTGTGGTGGGTCTGGAGTCTGGGATGTGACTTCTGCCAGCGCTTGGCAATCCTGCCTCTGTGGAGGAACGCGCAAACCTGTGTGAGTGGTTTGCACTGATTTCCCGCAAGGGTTATGAACAGAAGCTGCTCCAAGCCAGCATCCCCCCCTCCCTGTCTTTGTTCAGACCCCCAGGCAGGGACGTGCCACGCTGTTAGCTCAAAGCTGGAGTGGTGGGGGAATTGCTCTAACAAGCTCTAGCAACTTAGCTGTGGAAGTAAGAAAAGCAGCTCATGTTCTGCAGCATCCCTCTTCTGAACCACGCCAGATGGCCAAGCCCAGCACCTTCAGCTTGTCAGCGGTAATTTGCTGGCTCAGGAGGGACTGAATCTTCTTTTCTGGTATTAGGACACGAATAGTAGGTGCTTGCTGAGGTGGTATGGACCCAGGCGTGTTGCCTGTGTGTCAGTAGAGGAAAAAAATACATGGAGGGTGAGGGACAGAGGGCTGTGTCTTCTCAGATGGGGATATTTTGGAGCCCATTTAAATGGAGAGGGATGTGCTCTGTGGGATCCACCACCTTCTACTTTTCCTTAGTCTGAGAACTGCTTGGATCACTTCTGGAACTTGAAAAGCTTCCTGGATGGCAGATGGATGAGGCCTCTCTGGAGCTTGTCAAACTGGTGTATGCTTCTCCTCAAAGACCATCTTCTGGAGGAAGCCTGAGCTCCTCACCTGACAAGGTGTTTGTAGCAGCAGAAGTCCTTCTGCACTTGGGGCAAAGAGGCACCAACAGGAATAGCTGATGTGTGACCACAGAGGCGGAGTGCTTTTGGGAAGAGACCAGCTCAGAAAGGAGGGAGCTGCCTGCCTTGGATTCTGGCCGTCTCATGGACTCTTCTGGGGCCCTTGGGCAGTGCTGAAATCTGTGAATGAACTAAGATGCTCACTTGTTTCCAGATTTCAGCTGTGAACTCGCCTATCTGGTACCTGAAACCAACAGAGGACAAAGGATATTATATTTTAGAGGAAAAGGGATGTTACTTTTTCTAGTTCTCTGTAAACAAAAACAATGCTCCTTTCCCCTTCCCTTTCAAGAGCAGCATATGGAAACAAAAGGAAATGTCCCAGATAAACACAGTTCAAGATTGCCCAAGCAGATGGAGTGAGACCTGGAGAGCAGTATGTGTTGTATGGACATGAAGATGCCATCAGCATCTTCAAAACCCAGGATCCTGCCTGTGAATTTACCAGAGAGACCTCTCTGCAAAATTGTTCCAAGTAGACCTCAGCCCCACTGCTTCGTTCTGCCAGTGGGCTTGGAGCTCTGGGTTTATGTTCAGAAAATGCGTAACCTGCAGAAGAAGAGGTAGGAGAGGGCTCAGTCACGTCCTGTGGGGGAGCTCAACTCTGTCTTTATTCCCTGTTTTCGTTCCTTTGCCAGCGTCTGTCAAGGCGGTTCATGTTGGCTCACTGGAACAGTGGATTCCTACCTTCTGCCTCAATCACCCCTCGTCTTTTTCTTACGGCCAGTTGAAACATGGCCTTTGGAAGCTGCTGTACATGGAGTGTTTTAGCATGCTTTTGTTTGTTGACCTTTAGCTGGTTCCTCTGCCCTTGGCACTGTGTTTCTGAGGGCTTTTAAGCCCCGGGTGACTGAACAGCGTGCAGAATTGCTTCCCAAAACTAGCTCTGGCTGTCGGGCCCCAAGGGTGTGGGAAGGGCAGGTGGGTTTTAGAAGTGGGTTGTGTTTCTGTTAATAATTGCCATCCTTGACTTTTTCCTTCCTGTGGCAGCAAATGCTTGGCAGAATGTGATGCGGGGAAAAAGCCTCCTCTCCCTTCCCCTTGTTTGCTTAGGTCCCAAACTGAGCAGTGATGTTAATTAGATAAGTCAGATACTCTGCAAAGCAGCCTGTTCAAGGACAAACAGATTTTAATTAAAGGCTGTGTGCATCTGAGGGTCATGTCACTGCACTGTGCCTGGATAGTTACTATGGGAACACCAGGAGAGCACCCAGAGAGCATGTGTGTGTGTGTAAGAGTGTGAGTGTATCAGAATGCAGCGCCGAGGCACTGATTTTGCTTCTGGTTTTGCTTCCACTCGCAAATACGGCCCCGGTGAGATGCTGCCCCTGGAGCGTGTAGTTGGGTTTTGTTGCTGTAGGGTTTTCTGTGTTGCGGGGATGGAAACCCTCACTTCAGGCTATTCAAATCACACAGCAGGTTTGATCTGAATTAGACTGCAATGCAATGAATTGGGAAAACGGGTCTGCAGCTCAGTTTTTAGACTGGTTACAGTTGGTGAGCACTCGGTCTCTTAAAGAGAATGTGGATATTGGGAAGCTGAGGCAGGGACTAACGCTGCACTGGCACTGCAAGCAGCCTTCTTGCACAAGGAAAATAGCCACTAAAATGTGGGCTTTGCAGTGAGCTTGAAATCAAATATTTGTGTGGGAGCTTGAGGTGGGAGCTCAGATGAGCTGCTTCCCAATCCCTTTCTCCTTGTTGTTACTTGGTGGTTTTGGGGACAAATGAACAGTGAGATGGGAAGGGTTGTGAGTGTTTGGAGGGAGAGTTTGAAACCAGTTCTTTGCCTTTTTTTTTGGTGTTTTTTTTTTCTTTTGTTTGGACAGTCCTGGTGGGTTGTGCTGCTTTGGAGGGTGCTGTTGGGCTGCCAAGCGTTGGGTGTTTGGAGCTGTACAGAGCCAGCTCAGCAGGGAGGCTGCCAGGCAAATAGTGCTGGATTGTAGATGCTTTATACTCTGTTCATAGAGGGACTGGCTTTGTTTCCTGGCAGCTGAGAAAACACCATTCTGCCTGTTTGTAGGAAAAATCTATCAGGATCGGTATTTTGTACGTGCATCTCCACGTGGCCCTTTGCAGCAGGAGGCAGCGGGTGTTGGGTGCAGATGTGGGCAGAAGATGCTGGAGCAGCGACCTGCAGCAGGAGGAACTCTGCCCTGAAGTCAGCGTGCACGGGGGGTGTGTGGGTGCATGGTGGCAGGTTGTCTCCTTGGGGGGAGAAGCCAGAGCAGCGCAGAGTGCCCTGGCACAGCCAACACACCCCACCCTTGGTCTGCAGAGACCCTGGTTGCAGGAGCTGGGCTTTGGCTCATCACAAGGGTGGCTTTGGGGGAAACATCTTCTAGGGCTCAGCTGGAAATGGCTGTGGGAGACGTCAGCTGGGCTGCTGCTATCAGTGATGAGCAAGTTGTTCTCTTAGTCTGGGTACCACAGTCAAGCTTCCTGCAAGTGCTCTTCAAGAATAGAATAGAAACTGCCTTTGGACATTTATTATCTTTTGTCTGACCCTCGCTTTTCTGACTCTGGACAAATGGGCTATATTTTTTCTGAGCAGATGTCCACCTTTGACCTAGATAGTTTTGACTTTTAAAAATACATTAAGCAGAAATGGAAAAAGTCAAAAAGAGCAGAGAGAAGTGTCTGAATAGAGGAGCAGGAACGTGCTGTGTCCATCTGCCTCATGAAGGGTTGGCTTTGCAGAGGTAAGATGCTTTCAAAGACGTGCTCTGTCCCTTGTGAGAGCTGGAGGATACATGGGGTTTACTGGGGACAGCTGTAACTTAGAGAGGACTTGGTGGAGCGTTCAAAGGAGCACGTTTCCTTTCTCTTGAAGCAATATCCCTGGTCTCACTCCTCTCTGCTGGCTTGCAGAACGCTCACTGACAGCATAGCATGCACCATTGCCAAAGGTGTCGAGAAATGCAAGGGAGGAAGGCAAGTCTGGAGGCTAATGTGCAGAGTGCCTGTGGAAAAACTGACAGCAGGGGAGTTAATGAAAAGCAGACAGGGAGCTCTGGAAGCTGCTCAGCCAGGAAATTCTGCACAGTCCAGGGTTTTCTCTGGTATCCAAGAAAAATGTGTTGCGATTTGGCTACCCTCTCTGTTACCCTGGGGAAGGGGGTGCAGGCGTGGATAGCCTGGGTACGTGGCTTCTGCACTGTGCACCACCTGTGAGAAAAACACGTGCTGTGTTATTCTTGTGATGTGAACCTGCATCCTGAGAGCCAGGAGCCCAGAGTTTGTTTGGATTCCTACTGGGAACTCAAGGGCTGTCTCTAGCCACTTGCAGATGCAGACTGTCAATCTGGATGTTCCCGTGTTTCGTATCTAGGAGGTTGGTTTCTCAGAGGGGCTGAGTGCCCACCGTGTCCCCTGAAAGCTGGTGTCCACACTGCTGAGGTGTGCCGGCTGCACATCCCTGAGTTATCATCGCCCAAACGGTGTTTGGTGTGGGGCTGGTGCCTCAGTGCTTGGGGCTGAACGCAGAGAGGCAGCTGCTGCCTGGAGAGCAGCTCCCTCCAGGACTTGTTTGTGTTTTACTGGTGCAGTGAGTAATTAAAGGTGTACAATGAAGTAAACCTTTTAATTGTTGCATTGCTGCATGGGTGCACTGCAGTCTAACTCCTCTAGAAATGACTGTTTTGCTTTTGGCAGAATGGAGGCGTCCTGCCTGGAGCTGGCCCTGGAAGGAGAGCGCTTGTGCAAGGCTGGGGACTTCAAAGCTGGGGCAGCCTTCTTTGAAGCAGCGGTGCAGGTGGGGACAGAGGACCTGAAGACTCTCAGTGCCATCTACAGTCAGCTGGGCAATGCCTATTTCTACCTAAAGGAGTACTCCAAGGCGCTGGAGTACCATAAACACGACCTTACCCTGGCCAGGTAAGCATGTCAGCAGGGCTTTGTCCTAACCAGACCCAACCTGGCAGGGCTTGAGCAAAGGAAAGATCTGTGGGGTCTGAACCCAGCAGCCTGAGGGGATTTGCCCCAGAAATAAGCATCCAAAAGTAGCCCTGAGGCATGGGCTGACTGTCTTGTGGAGAACTCTGGAGGCAAAAAGAAGGGGTCAGCCACCTTCAGAGCTGGGAGGTGAAGAAAGGGATATGGATGTGAGGATGGGGGTTGGAGCGAGAGCCAGGACAGTGTCCAGTTCTCCTATCCCCAGGTACTCATAGGTACACCTGAAGTAATTAGAGCAGTTCACCTGAGACAGCAAAAAAACAAGGATCTGTCTTCAAAATTGAGAGTGCTTGTATGAAGCATTCCAGTCAGGTGTGTGTGCTGGGAACTGTTGGAGGTGGTGTACGTACCATGCAGTGCTTGCTGCAGCTTGAGTTCTGCCTCCAACAGTTGGTGAATAAAGGTCTGTGAGCTCTTTAACACCTCCCTGTTCCTCTGGTCATCTCATAGAACCATTGGAGACCGCATTGGAGAAGCGAAGGCAAGTGGCAACCTTGGGAATACATTGAAAATACTTGGGCAGTTTGATGAAGCTGTTGTGTGTTGCCAGAGACACTTGGACATTTCTCAGGAGCAGGGAGACAAGGTAATTGGTTCATGGCATCCAACAGGAAATATTTCTTAGCTTTAGAGATAATCTGTCTGCAACTGTTATATGTTGAAGGTGGGCTTTGGAAGGAGATGGAGTGTAAAGCTCTCCCTTCTCGCTGCATCACAGGTTTCATGCTGCTGACAGTAACACTGCCATAACAGTGAAGATGGGGAAGGAAAATGTGGGCCTCCTGGCTTTGAGCATCTCTGCCCAGCAATGGAGAGGTCCATACTGGGATGGGAAGTGTAATACCTTGCTGCTCCCTGTTCTTCCTCCCTTTAGGTAGGTGAAGCCAGAGCACTCTATAATATAGGAAATGTTTACCATGCGAAGGGAAAGCACTTATCTTGGAACATGGCCCAAGACCCAGGCTACCTGACTCAGGAAGTCAAGGAAACGCTACAGAAAGCTTCAGAATATTATGAGTAAGTATTCAAGCTTGGCCATGCTTTCTCCTGCAGGGAACAGGACTGGTCAGGCATCGGTGATTGCCAGAATGCACACAGGTCCACCTTTGAGCTTATCCTGCTCAGATCATAACCTGTATTTGTGGTGTTCCTGTTCTGCTCACAGCTTTCAGGGTCTGCAGGTTAGCTGAGCTCTGATAACCGTTAGGCTAGTGGTAGCTGCATGGGGTACAAGACAGCCATTTTTACTGAGTCCTGTTGGAAGCATTTCTCATAGCAGGGATTTGTTTCCTGGGCCACTGAGGATGTGGGAGCTCTGGAAAATCTTTGTTGCAAAGAATGAGATAATGGGCTCGATGTTGTTGAAAATCAGGCCACTGAATTAGATTTTTGCATGTTGCAATGAGTTAGGAATATTCCCCTGGGATGCCAATTTATGGCAAATTAATCTCAGGGGAAGGTGCGAGAGGGACTGCAAGCTTTTATAAAATTAGAGCTAAAATTCATCCTGGCTTTGCCTTGGTAAAACCCAGTGTAGTTTAAAGTGTGATCATGCAATTAAGTTCAATGTCTGCCCCTCAGAGCTCTATTTGGAAGCTCAACTTCTATATCCTGTAGCCCCTGCTGCTCTCTGCTGGCCTTGATGAGAATGGATCCCTGTCTCTCCATTGCTGGAGCCACAAACAGAGGCTCTCCTTCATCTCAGGGAAGAGCCTTTCACTTGAAGTCCCAGTTGTCCTTCTCATCTGTAGTTTATCTTGCCCTTCTCCCCAGGTTTGTCCCTGTCCTGTGGCTGGCGCCGATCACCAGACCTTCACCTGCCAGGGGATGCACCGGACAGTGGCTGGGGAGGGGAAATGCCTTCTCCAGGGCTGGCTCTCCTTTCTTTAGGTGCAAGGTTCTTCTCTGTGTCTCTGCAGAGTGCGGTGGCTGTGGCTCACCAGACGTACTGCTCTGATCTCTTTCAGGAGGAACCTGTCCCTGGTGAAGGAGCTGGGGGACAGAGCTGCGCAGGGCCGTGCTTATGGCAACCTCGGCAACACCCAGTACTTGCTTGGCAACTTCAGTGAAGCTATAGCCTTCCACAAGGAGGTAGGAAACCACCTTCTTCCTGGGGTCCGGGGCTGAGCCTGGCTGTTGGGGACCAGCCGTTCTTCTCACCACAGCCCAGGAAGTACATGGAGGCATTTGCCCTCAGCTTTTTTCTCCCTCCCATGTGTGCCCCAGGGTCTGGCCCTGCTGTACAAACTCATGCTGGGCAACATCTTACTCCCATCAGCACCTAATGAGCGGCTTGAGGGAAGGGTGCTGTTGGCTTGGAAACCAAAGGAGATGTCTAAGGGCAAATTTGCAGCTGGGCCAGCAAGGCCTTTCTGCTCTTAATTTGTGTCGGTCTAGATTTTAATAAATGCAAGCCATGAATTTAATTAAGCTGCTGGAAGAGCTGTTGATCAGGAATAAATGTTCCTTGTAGAACATAATAACTTTCTGTAAAGCTTTACAGAGGGGTGAGGTGATGCAGTCTCTGCCCCAATTCAAATGCAATTCAGCTTCTAGTTCAGAGTACATACCAGTTTCCTTGCAGTGGAAGGTGCTCAGCACCTTGGAAAGTCAGCCCTGTCACAGCTCTTCTGATTTTTAAACGCTGGAGGACAGCAGCCAGCAGTGCTTTGGGGGAAGGGGCTTGAAAGGGGCAGGAAAGCTCTGTGCAGTATTTGGGAGCAGGAGCAGGTGCTGGGAAGTGGAGAGCAAGAGGTGGAGAAGCTCAGGGAGCAGGGGGATGTGAGAGGAGAGGCAGGACGGAGGTGCAGGCCGGGGGCTGGGGAGCAGCTGCAGTGCAGATGGTGCGATGGAGTGCACACGTGTGCGTGTTCATTCTGTGCCACAGCACCATGCGAGGTGACAACCTGCCTGTCAGTCTGCTGATCAACCACATCCCTTCGCAGCCTCACCTCCAGCTCTCCATTTGCCTCTTTATTTAGCTATTGAAGTATGTGCATAGCTCCTTTGGCACCTCAGCTAAAGAGGTGTGCGCTGATCAGGCTGGAGTGGGAGTTAGAGGAGGATGTGACATTACTCCCCCAGTTCCAAAGGCCCTTCCTGATCCTGAATTGCAAAAGAGGGAGAGATTTCCTGCTGCATCCAGCACTGATAGGCATGGGCACCACTGCCTTGCTGGGTGGGGGCTTTGCAAGCTGAGAAGTTAACCTCTGAAAGAAGCCGCTGTGAAACAGAAACCTGGCAGTGGCCAGCCTGTACTCACCAATCTGTGTCTGCTGCAGCGCCTGGCCATTGCTAAGGAGTTTGGGGACAAGGCAGCTGAGCGGAGAGCATACAGCAACCTGGGCAATGCACACATCTTCCTTGGGAGGTTTGACATCTCTGCTGAGTACTACAAGTAAGTGCCAGGGGCTAAGGCAGACTCAGGGCAAGTGTTCCCTGGAAATCTTGACCTATTGCAGTGAATTCACAGGCTTGGGGATGTGACAAGGGACCTGGAGGCCAATTGCATGTGTGGTGCTCAGCAGTGGCAAGCAATGCAGCCACCCGACAGCCTGCAGCATGTAACGGGCACGTGCCAAAGCGGTGACTTTCCTGTCCCCTTGCAGAGGTGCCCTGCAGTATCAGATCTCTTCATTTCCACCTGTTCCATGCAGGAAAACCCTCCAGCTCTCCAGACAACTCAAAGACCAAGCAGTAGAAGCCCAGGCTTGCTACAGTCTTGGAAACACATACACGCTGCTTCAAGACTATGAAAGAGCGATTGAGTACCATCTGAAACACCTGGTGATAGCCCAGGAGCTGGGGGACAGGTAAGGGGCTGCCTCAGGAGGCAGCGTCTCTGCTCTGGTGGGTTCACAGCACTGACCCCCCTGTTGATTTATTGTTCTCTGCTGCTGAGGCTAAACAGCAGTGACACGTATTCTTGAAAGTCTTTAGAACTGTCTCAGAACCCAGGCCTTAGTCCAGTCATCTGTCAAAAACATAACCTGATTGACAGCTCTATCATGTCCTTCAAACCTGGAGAGTGTGCCCTTAATGCTGTGTCTGCGTGGGCTGAGGGAGGTTTCTGATAAGAGGCACTTCAAGAAAATGCATTGTATTCAGCCCTTTGCAAAGTGGCTGCTGCTGTTTTATCTCAGAAGGGCCCCTTTAAGCTTCCTCAAGTTCACAAAATTGTATCTTCCATAGAAACTGTGTGGGCAGGACAGGTACACACACATATATACACGTGCTGCTTTGTCCTGTTGCTCTGAGATGATGCTGGAAACTTCCAAGTAGAAACAAATGGAGATGATACATTTTGCTTCTTGGTCTCATTCTTCCTTCTTTAGGGGGCTTGTACTCCTTTTTTTTTTTTTTTTTTTCTTTTTGAGGGAGAGGTTGGCCCTGTCTCCTGGATAATGCTCTCTGTGATCCTAGAGCCTTCCTGCAGCTAAAGTGACTTTGCAGCCGCCTTGTTCGGTGTTACTGCTGACGGCTCTTGGGCTGTCCTCCACTAGATGGAGCAGAGACATTAAAATGGGAGCTCTGTGGCACTACCAGGGCACTATCTGTTCAGAGAAAGTCTAATCCCACCCCAGGGTGAATCATGCTGTGGGGGTGCAGGCCTGTGGGCTCCTGCATTTCTGGGAACACACCCTATGAGCAGAAGGTATTGAACAGGGTGACAAGAAAAATGTTTCAATGCTGATCAACCCGCCCAAACCTCTGAAAAGGGAGTTGCAGTCATGCTGAACCTCCCCCTGCGCCCCCATATGCTTTTTTTATCCCATCGCCCCCCACATCTGCTTATTTGCACAGCTGAGCAGGCTCTGATGAGCAGCAGGTCTCTGCCTGCTTGTGCAAACAGGTACTGAAACCGCCAGAGATACTTGGGTGCCTGGCAGGACTGGGGGTGAGGGCTGCCCGGGGCGGTTTCATGTTTGTCCGCTTTCTATGGCTTCTGAAAACCAGAAGCAGCGCCCTGGGAATAGGTCAATATTTGCTTGGCGGTTGCCTGCAGTTTCAGTTTGTGCGTGCTCCTGGGCGATGCAGTGCTGGTGTGGAGCGGGAGAGTGTTGCATGCCTGCAATCTTCTCTCCTTGCCATGTTCTGCTAATTTAGCTCTGGGCTGTTGAACTAAAGGGTTGGATGCTACATGTCCTCTTGTTGCATTGTGCATCTCTCGGGAGGAACCTTTGCTGTGTGAAGTGGAAGCTGGATGGCAGCTCCGGCTTCTGCTCCCAGACTGGTGGCACAAATGAAGCCAAACTGTTCTGGCCCCTTGCTGCACTGCTTAGCTTTTTGCCACTGGGTGCAGGCCCACTTGTGAGGCTGTTGCTTATTCCCTGATCCTACTGACCTCAGTGTAAGAAGAGTTTAGGATGTACAGTGCATTTAATTTTCCTTTGCAGAACACTTCTGTAGATTAAAGCATAGCTAGGAGGCCCGGCTGTTGGTGCTCTAGAGAAGGAGGCGCTGAAAAGGCGGCTGTGCTGCCGGGTTTTGCCCAGCATTTCTGTGGTTGACAGCTTCCTGTTTTGCAGGGTGGGAGAAGGAAGAGCCTGCTGGAGTCTGGGAAATGCCTATGTCTCCCTGGGGAGCCACGAACAAGCCTTGCACTTTGCAAGGAAACATCTTGAAATCTCCCAAGAGGTAAGAGAAGCTGCTTCAGATCAGAGGGAATCAGCCATCCCTGTTGAGAGGAAGACTTTATTTTATGCCAATAAGTTATATTACTGTAGTTCTCTTGCTATGACTGCTCTGGAAAGCCCTTGTCTGTGTGCTGTTTCAATGGTCTCTTTAGGAACTGCAGAGCGTGGCTGGAAAATATTCTTTATATGGGAAGCTCCCAGCTTTCCCTTTAATTACAGCGAGCACTTTTGCTGTGCATTGCTCTTCACTGATACTCCTGGGTGACAGAGGACCTGGGGGCTAGTTGTCTGGTCTGCTGGCCACGTGTGCACCCAGCTGCTGTGAAGGAACCCAATGCCTCTTGGTGTCCAGTTGGTTAGTAAGACCTTTCCTGAGCACAAGGTGCTCTGATTCTGACTGAGATGGACTGTGTGATTCTAGCTGTGGTCTGGCTCAATTTGCTAGCAAGTACCTGGAGAAAGCACTGCCAGCTGCTGCCCAGCGGCTGGGTGCTCTAAACCTGCTGTATTTTGCACTGCAGCACAGTGTACGTGTGACAAGTTATTTCCTCTCAGCGGAGCTGGCGGGGGGTCCCAGCTGTGAGGTGGTAAACTCTGGCATTGTCCCAGTACAATTGATTGCTGACACTGGATGAGCACAGCCTGCAGCTAGCCCTGCGCCACTGCTGCACCGTCTGGGGTTTCAGGGTGTAGCTACTCTCTGTGTAGCTACGCCAGAGAGGTGTTTGCCCAGCTAACTGCAGCTTTCCTGGTGCAAAAACGTATGGTGTTGTCAGAAAGCAAGAATGCCATTGCTTGGTCTCTCTAGCGTGCTATGAGGAAATCTGCTGTGGGCTCTTTAGTCTTCCCCAGCTGAAGTAATTGCCCCATTGAAGCACTAACTGAAATCTCCATATGCAAGTGCTTCATGTGTTCTCCTGCCTGTCTGTTAGGTTGGCTAAATCTTGGGGTAGGGCTGACATAGCAGCCTAATTACGAACTTAATTATACTTATCAGACATGCAGAAGAAATACTGTTCTTTGGCCTTGTACATTTTTAGGACAAATTAACTTTTCCAGCTTTCGTCTGCTCGGGCTGTTGCAGCGCAGGGCTGATTACTCAGAACCAGCTGGCAGCCTGGCGGTGTGCAGTGCAGATGAGGGGTGATGGGAGGACAGGAGCAGTGGTGATACTGGAGGTTTCTGGGGGTGGAGGGAAAAACCTGACAGGGTGGGGGTTCACAGTGGTGTTCTCATTCTGGGGTGATGCTGTGATTACAGGGCATGTCAGTAGTAGGTTACTCATGGCAGGTGGCTAATATACTCCTCCACATCTTTAATTATGGAGCAGTGCAGAGACTGTCCGCTCGTGAGGAGAGCCTGCATTAGCTTCGAGCAGCTAGTGATTCTGTTCTACAGCTGATGGTTTATTTTAGCCTTGGGAACCAAGTGAGCTGCATGTGCTGTTGTGGCAGCACCAGCATTTTGCCCAGGAAAAACCTGCCTCACATTGCTGTCCTGCCAGTGCGTTCCTCCGATTTTAAAAGGGCCTTGGAGAGGATCTGAAACGAGTGGATGTCAGGGAAGCATTGAACAGCATCAAGGACTGCGAAACCTAACCAGGACATAGTAATTTCTCTGGAGATGATGTCAACAGCAAATCTCTTGTAATGGGCAGGGTATTTATGCCTGACGATAAGCCATTTGATCTGCCTCCCTTTACTAGTGCTTGGGGCTTTGCCATAAATAATGTGGGGATTTATGATTTTGTTCTAGGATGGCTCACGCTGCAATCTATCTTGAAGGACCACAAGGGAGCTGTTGCAAGGCATTTAATAGGGGGTCAGGCTTCTCCAAGGGAACAGCCAAGGTCTTCCTCTGTCACAGATGCTGCTGTTCCTCTGAAGATTAGAAGCTGTTTCTGAGTGACCTCTGTTTGCTGGTGATATGCAGCACAGTAATTTTCTTGTTTCATTAAACTTTTGAGGAGGGCTCAGCAGCGTGTCCTACAACTCCCCATTTTAAGTAGCAGGAGCTGTTGGAAAAATCTCTTCCTGAATATGTAACATCAGCTCTCTGAGCTTCAGGCCAGTGAGAGATGGAAATTTGGAAAAATTTGGACTCCAAAAGACTTTGGAGTCTTGTGTAGGTATATCACTAAGAACAACTCAAAGCTCTATAGATCTGAGCCAGGAGAGAAGGGCTTTGGGAGCACCCAAGCCCTCAGTGTGACAGTGCCCACGTGGCTGACAGTAGTGGGGCTGTCTGGTGCTCAGTGACGATGGAAATACTCAAAGTGGGCTGAGAGTTTCAGGGCTCTCTGCAAAGCCATACACGGCTACAGGATGGACCAGATGTGCACATTTATCTCTGTAGCAGTGGGCAAGCTGTGCCCCTCAGTTCATTGTACCAAACTCCACAGAAATGAGGTGCAGCCGGTGCACAGCATGCAGGGACCTTCTCTCTGATTCCCACTGAGGAATGGTTCTGGAGAGTCGCTTTGGTGCTGAAAGCTGGGCTGTACGGTCTCTTGGGTGTCTCTGAGCTCTCCTCTGGCTGGCTGTGTGTTTGCTTTGGTATGGGACTGGAAAACCCTTTGCTAGGGGCTGTTTGCTTCGGAGCACGTTGCCTTTTTACCAGCTGTCCTGTTGGTTTCACCCTGTAGATCGGGGACCGGAACGGCGAGCTGGCAGCACAGGTGAACATGGCCCAGCTCAAGTCAGCCCTCGGCTTGGGCCCCGGGGACGAGGATGTGGGCTTGGCTCACCACTATTCTGGCTATGAAGCACAAGGTGAGTTTCTGGGCTTTTGCTGGCACTGAAGGGGCTTGGGAAAGATGTGGTGTGGTGTGTGGGGATGGGGAGGTGTTTGCAAATGGGCAACATGGGAGGAAATGGGAATGCGAGAGCAAGATGAGGCTATGGAGTGCCTTTAACAGAAAGGAGACTGCAGTATGTTTGCTCTGTGCTTTCTATAAGCTGCGCGGGCAGGGAAGGATCTGTCCCAAAAAGGGCTCAGAATGAGTTAATGGAATTAATCTGCATTGGGAATGAGCGTCCTCAGGCCAAGCAGCAAACCAGCTTTTGTCTCTTTTAAAGCTCTGCAGGGCCCTTTTAACTGATTTGACTGATAGAGCAAGCTTTCAAAAAGGTGACTGTCAGGGATTTTTGGCTGCTCTTGTTCTGATTAGCACCCAAGGAACAAGCCTACAGCATGGGCTGAAGGCAGGCTGTGAGCATCGGCAAGCTGGGTGCTGTCTCACCCCTGAACAGCTGCGGTGATGGAAGCAAAGAGGTGGCAAGGTGTGCTCACAGCAGAGAAAATGGCTTTACTTGCCATCCTGGGTCATTCTGCCTCTGCTCCTCAGAGAGCAGGAAAGAGCAGCTGTGTCCTCGCCCCAGTGTGCTGTCACCCTGCCAGCCTGACGTGTGTCCCCAGCTCAGGGACCGTCTGCCTGTCCTGGACCTGCCACTGCAGGCATTAGTGGGTGCCTGGCATGGGGCACCTCCAGCTGGTTGCTGTCTCTGTGGACAGATTTATTAATTCACACAGACCAAACTGCATCCCGGGAGGTGCCGGCTGATTAAATATGACCTTGTTAGTGCAGACACGCTTTCTCAGGCGGTGTGTTCCTGTGTTCTCTTTCCTGTTGGTAGAACTGCTGTAGAGAAGATGATGCTCGGGTTGAGGCACGGTGTCCTGGGTGGGAGAAAAGCCAGCTGTGAGTGTTTGCTCGCAGTATTGATCCTGAAGGTGTAGCCTGCTGCGTTATGCTTTTCCTGAGAAGTCGAGCTGTGGGCAAGAGAGGCAGCATGTCCTGCTGAGCCCCATCAGGATCTGCGGTGATCTGTTTCCTCAAAAGCCACGTGGGTCACCCCAGCCTCCTTTTGCACGTCAGGTCCATCTTTACAGCTGCTGGGAAACTTATTAGTGAGGGAGTTGGGTTCATTCCCAGCATCTCGTTAGGAGCTTCCTTTTGGTAAATTATTTTGTAGTGAAAGGGGAACAGGAAATTAACCTGGATGGTGCTTCTGCTGCTGGGACAGCGTGAAGTGAGGAGGAAACAAGCTGATGGGCTGCCAGGTCCCTCGGGCTGGGGAACAGAGGGGTGCAGGTGGAGGGCAGTGCCCAGGACTGCATGGGCATGAGAGCACCGCTCTCTGAAATGCGTTTGACTGCATGTGTGAGTGTGTTGTGTGGAAGAGCTGCAGCAGAAGGGGTTGGGCCAGATTTAGCTGGGAGAGGGGCTCTGCAGCTCTGGCCGTATTGCATAACTAGGAGTGCGCAGCCTTTTCTTAGCTGGAAATAAATGAAAAAATAGAGCAAGGGCGTCTCTGCTCTCATAACATGCTCCCCATTGAATCTGGGCTTGAATGCAACCTGCTATGGACTGGTCTGGTGCTGTCCTGCTGCAGGCAGGGCAGGGAGGGTCTTGGGGAGAGCTGAGCCTGGTGTGTGCCAGTGTCCCTGACAGCAGTGGTGACCCAGCCTCGCTTCCTCCCTGGCACAGCCCCACTTGATGGCATCTCACAGCATCAGACCTGGAGAGCACGTGGCACTGAAGGGTTGGGATTTTTGCTTAAGGCACGAGGCAAGCCTGGTCAGTCGCTGGAGGCGAGGCAGGGTAAGGCAGAGCCAGCGTGTCACCCATGGGCTGCTCCCTGCCCTCCAGTGATCCAGATGTGCCTATGCTGTTAACATCTGGAGCCAGTAGTGATTTTTCTCTTGTCTGACAGCGCCAGAGCCCTGCCAGTCTGTGTGTGTGTTGGCTGCAGGGTGGGAAGGGGGGCTGAGCAGCTGCAGTCAGAGGCGGTGTTCGCTGGAGGTTGCAGTGACCTTGTTAATCAGCAGTGGCATTGCGAACATTCCCAAGGCTGGGGCTGTTGTCAACAGCAGGACAAAGTGTTCTCTGGAGGAAAACCAGCAAATGACTGGGGCTTGCAGTGCAGGAGCACAGTGCCTGGGGCAGGTTCCCTTACAGAGCAGGGCTTCGGTGGGTGGTGGGGGATGCTGCCCCTCGCCAGGTCCTGGGAACCTGCTGGGGAAGCAGCAATCAGCTGCCCCAGTGTTTTGTGGGCTGGGGCTGTGCCGTAGCATCTTGCTGGAAGAAAGGAGTGTGAGCATTGCAGTACTTAGCCACGTGCGTGCTTTTCCACGTGCGTCAGGTGGGAAAGGTGCTGTCCCTGTTGCAGAGATTTGGACAGAGAATGATCTGCAGGACAGCCTGTGGAGAGGATCCTGCCTCCCTTGATTTCTCCTTAGCTTTTATTCTGGCTTCACCCCTCTTATTCTGAACTTCAGTGGAGTATAAGAGGCCACCAAGGTGTCTCTGAGCCCTTGAGAAGAAGGGAGATGTATTTAATGGCTGCCAGGAACTTTGGTACCCTCCTGTGCACCTATTAAATGATTAGAAAAGCATAATTATTTATATTATTAATAGCAGCAATCTACAGCAAGAGGAACATCTGTTTCTGTAATAGGAAGCAGGTGAGAGAGTTGAGATTCAAGCTGACTTCTGAAGTAGCCGTGCCTTTTGATGTCAACAAGTCTTGTGGTGAGGAGAGCTTTCAAATTTTTTTCCCTTCAGATTATTTTCCCTGCTTAAGGTTATAAAAAGTCTGCATATTCATAAGGATGCTAAAATCATCTGATAGGGCGGCATCTTCTAAAACACATTAATGAAGCAGGTAGAATAAAGTTCCACAGCAAACTTGATTTCTGGGAGAATCTGTACAATTGGCTGAGAAACCCTGAGCCAGACCATCAGACTGTCGTGTCCTTCACAGGTGACTTTTGATTCTAAGTCTTGGGCATCGTCCTCTGCCAGGGGCCTGAGGCAGGAAGGAATGTCTGATGTTTTCCTCTGCTGTTTTGGCTCCTCTTCTTGAGCTTTCTGTGGTTTTAATTAATATTCTGAGAGCAACTGGATGTCGGAAGACAAAGGTGGAGGCCAGGGAAGCGGGGCAGTGCTGCAAGAGTCTTGTGAAAGCAAAGACCTTGTGAAGAAATGCAAACAGAGGGAGCTTAAAGCAACAAACAGAAAGAACTAGAGAGTAGCTAAAACATGAAGCAAATAAACAGAGGTGGTGTCTGTTTCTCCAAACACCCAAAAATGTGGCCCTGAAAACTGGTCTTGCCCTCTTTCACACACTGGAAGTCATGAGTTGAGTACTGGGAGGCTTTTGCCTTTGGAGAGAGGTAAGGGAACCTGCTGTGGCTGTAAGGGAGCTGTTCTGTAGGACTGACGGCAACCATGAACAAAAGAACTGCTGCCTGGTGCTGGGAGATGTCCCAGGGTGCAAACACCCAGCTCTGCCCTTGGCACTGCTGCCAGATGTGGGGTGGGAGCCCTGGCTGCCCTCTTCTAGATCCCTTGGTTTGGGCTGAGGTTTCAGTATCTGCTCAGCAAGGAGCTGGCTGTGCCCAGTGCTTGGTGGGCAGCGGTGAATCAGGAGCATGGAGCTGAGCCTTCCAAAGTGAGAACTGACTCTGGGCTGCTTTTCATCTCTTCTCAGCAGGGCATCAGCCTCGGTCGTCATCTCTGGTGGCAGCTGTTAGGAGACACTGAGCAAGACCTCTCCTGGCAGCTGGGTGTAGGTGGGGAGGGATGCAGGTGTTCCAGGAGGTGTTGACATATAGATGCGTTCAGAGCATTGTAACCTGGTTCCTGGCATGGTTTCTGTGCTGTTTGCAGTATGCAGACCCTGCTGCCCAGCCGTGCTCAACAAGCTCTGAAGGCAGGAGAGGACTTGCTGAGAGCCTGACTTCCCCCGGTCTCTGCCCATCTTCTGCTGAAAAAGGGCAGGCACAAGGCGAGGCTGCTGGTTCGGTGTTCAGGAGCCTCCGTGCTGGGTACCACTCATCCCTCCATGCTTCAGGTTGTATTCTCAGTTGGTGAAGTGTGGAACGGAGCCTGGGTGGGGACGAAACCCCTCTTCCCAAGCAGTAATCTCCTCTGTGTGGCTTTGAATGTGGGTTTTTGCATCCTCCCTGCAGTTTTGAGCTTGCCTTCTTCACAGGAATCTTTGAACCCTTGGATCAATTAGACATGGAAGAAATCTGCTTTTATGTTTCCCAGCCTGTTTGTTTGTTTGTTTACTTGCTTTAAAGATCTTTGAAGTATGTAAGGAGTGTTTAGGGCTACTGCAGTATGCTGGATTGACCAGCCTTCTGTTGATGCAAAGCAGGAAGGAGGCAGTGCTGCTAACCCCTGCCAGCCTGTGCCAGAGGCTGGGATGCTGCCCAGTGGCAGGGATGTTCCTTCTCCATGGTTTCCTCAGCCTGTCTGCGAAGGACTCTACTGGGTGACGGCAGAGAGATGTGGCCCTCTGAGACCAGCATCCTTCTGACAGTGGGACAGCCTTGTTCACTGGGGCTGTGATTTTGATGTCTAGGTCGTGTTTGCCTTCTGCTCAGCAGATGAGGGTGGGGTGACACCACTAACAGCTGAACCTGCCCTGTTCTTACTGGGCAGACTGAGTAAGCATGGCAATTGAAATTGCTTAATATTAAGTATCCTCAACTGTATTTGATTTTTCCCAGGAGCTAATGGGCTGCAGCTCAGCCTTTTTTTCATTCTGAAAATGAAAGCCCGAGGCCGCACTGGTTAATTGTACCTGCTTGTGCAGGGTTTTGATGGATGAGGTTGTTGACCGAAGCAGAGTAGCTTTTGGGCAAGTGGAAGGCAGGATGCGAGGTGATCCGTTTGCTTTATTGTGCTCTAGCAGATGCTCAGTGGAGCCTTAGGTTCTGAGCTCAGAGGAGTGCTGGCGCAAATGTTCCCACGTGCCTCCCAGTAAGGCACCTGCAGGAAGGTGCCCAGAAAGCCCTGTCTGTGGTGGTCCCTGCTGTGGTGCTTCAGAGAGCAGGGCAGGAGGGAGAAAAGTGCTGCTTGTGTGGGGGCTTCTTGAGTGAAGATTTAAGACTTCTAAAGGATGCCTCTTCATTATCTCTGTAATGAGTCTCTTCCAAATGTGAGTAACCTCTGCTGTTACAGCTGTTAAATCATTCCAGCAGCACTGATGGGGGGATGAACCTCTGAGTCATTTGAATTTAAACCAAGTAATTTAGCACTCAGTTCAGACTGCCCCAGTATTGGCTTTATGAAGCTTTAAAATCTTCTTCTCAAAGCATTAAGAAGTATTTAATGTTCCTGTTTCATCTTGCTCTGTACGTGAGCCTCCTTCCCAGCGTCAATGTAAAGTACAGCAAGGCTTCTCAGCTCACAGCGGAGGAAATGCTCCAGGACTGGAGGAGAGGATATTGTGCTAATGAAACTCAGGTGCTTGTTTTATCTCGATGCCAGGGGAGGCTGCAAGTGCTGGAAGGGAGGAGTTCTTGAAGCCTGTGGCAGAGAAGGTACAACGTGGCTTTTGGCGAAGCCATCTAGTAAATCAAGGGACTTCTTGTTGTGGGGAGAGCTAATTTTCTGGAAATTGTCAGTTCCTTACACAAACTTCTGCTCCAAGCTGGGAAGCCTGACGTTCCCTTTGGCTGCTGTTCCCGGCTCCTGCACCCATCCCAGCTCTAGCGTGTGCCATCTGGTTCCCAAATGCACTTTCCACAGACTTTCACAGTTTCCTTTGGTAGCCAGTGCATAGGAGATGCTCATGGTTGTTATGCTCTGCTGTCTGACAGTATGGTGGTATGATCAGGAACCAGATGCCTCTGCTTACTGTATCTTCTTACAGCACAGAGCAAGAAGGGGCCCAAGAATAAAGTTCCCTTTCTCGCCCAGCTAGAATTACAACTTATCTCAAAGGTGTTTGTGTGGATGACCATGGTCTGCTTTGGGACCTCACTGAGCGAGGCCAGGCCAGACCCTCAGCGTGAGTCACCCTGATCTCTGGACTGACCTCGGGAACCGTCCTCCTTTACTCTGCAGCAAGGCTGGCCCCTCGCCTGGCAAGGACGAGCACTCAGACAGCAAACCTTTGCTTAGCAAAGAGACCTGGCAGCTTACAGAGACAGAACTCAGAGTCCAGTGTGGCCAGCCATGTGCCAGTAACTGGAAGGTGCCTGGCTGCTGCGAGCTGGGGGCTGAGTCACAACAGCATCCAGGAGGAGGATCATGTACATTGCCTCTCTCTCTTTTAGAGGATGTTACTGGCAGTGTTTGATCACTGCAAGGTTCTGATGTGTGTTGCTCCTTCTCTTGCCCTCCCTGAGTCAGTCTGCAGGACACAGCTGCTGTAGCTGGGCTTGTCTAGCTGCTGGAGATGCTGCCTGTGTTAATTACTGTGTGTTGCTTTTTGGCTCCAACTCAGCTGCTTTTTGATCTCTGCTTGTTCAACACAAGCTGATAATGGAAGACTGGAGGCCATGAGGCTCTGCTATATAGTGGCAGAGAAAACCCTGCTCTCGGAAGAAAGCCTGCCAAAAGCTCCTGCCAAGCGTTTCATGGCTGTTCTTGAATTAGCCCTGAGGTTACGTGCCTCCTCCCAGCCTGCTCCACCCAGTTCCGTTCATCTCCCAGAAAATCCTCCTGTCCCCACACCTGTTAATCTATTAAACAGACCATTGCCTGGGGGAGGTTATGGTTACAGGAGGCTGCCTCTGACATGGCTCCAGGCTTCCCACAAGCTCCAAGGCTTGTATTTGACTGTTAGGTGTTGCGTGATGGGGTGCACTGTGTTTTCTAGATCCTGCAAATGCACACCAAAATACTTCATTCTTTGTCCTGAATTGCCAGCACTTCATTTGCAAATAAGCCTTATTCCAGCCCTGCTCAGTTAGAGAAAAGCTAATGCCCATCGCATGTGTGGGGGACAACTGGAATCAAAGATGTGCCCAACATTGTGGCCATTGGTAATAGTTTGCAGAGCTACAAGATGTAAGATCACCTTGTACTCAAAGGCTGCAGCTTTCCTGAGCTACTTTGGTTTTACTCCCACTGGAGGAATCTAGTTCCCTTGTGCCATCTCTGTCTCCAAGGAGGGCTTTTGCTCCAGGTCTTACTTCTTCCACGTGAATGTGAAGGCTCTTCCAGCACATGGTCTGTAGTGCCTCCTTATTCCCTCTCACCATCGAGAAGCCTCTCTGCTAGCTGCTCCCCCTGACTGCAGTCAGCCAGGTGTCAAGGAGCCCCTGGGTACCATGCAGACGTGCGCTATTGCTGTTATTTTCAGCCAGTTGTTCAGCTGTCAGACTGGATTCTGGAGGATGCGAAACTCAGGTGACACACACACAAAGCATCTTCTGCCAAATCAGGCACATGAGCAGCTTGATTCAAAACTGATTTATCTTCATTACTGCATATTGTATAGACTCTTTTTTTTTTTTTTTTTAAAGGAACAGTTTTGCCATAGAGGAAAAAGCCTGCAAAATTGTTATTCTGGAGCAGGTTTTTGTAGTGCTCAGGATCTGGCTGCAGGGTTGATATTTGCTCAGCTGTGTCTGTCTGTGTGCCAATGAATACAGCACATCAGAGCAAACACGCTGGAGCCTGAGCTTCCCACCAGCAGAACTTTCACTCCTGTCCTTCTGGTGCCCAGTTCTGACAATGGAAAGCTGAGGATGGAGGGCCTTGCATGGGATCAAAGTGTTCCTGAGGAAGTCTAATGTGACGCCACATTGAAAACAACTTCCCCACAGCTTTCCCTGGCCCTTAGCTGTGGGTTGACTTCATTATTTTCATGCATACTGTGCTTTCTGCTGTAAGCCATCCCTGCTCTTGGCTTTTGCCTAGACCATGCAGCCAGAAAAGCCCTCGGATAACTGACAAGGAGAAAAATGTTGTTTTTTACCCATTTAGCCCTATCCTCGAATGCATAAGGGACGAGAGCTCTCAGGATTCCCCTGCTCCTTTCCTGTCTAAAGGGTTTGGGGGATAAGCAGATGGTCCTTCCCCTGGATTGACATACTACAGCTCTGTGACAGTATTTTACGGCACAGTCATCATAAATAACCAATATTATTTGCTTTCTCTATTTAGAGAAAAGTATTGTTCTATCCCAGTAGCAACTGGGAAAACAAATGCCAGCATTTATCAGGGAAGTGCTGGCACTAATAGAGGTCAAGTGGATTTATAGTGCCAGAACCCATTATGTGTTTGAAGACTAATTAAAGCCTTAAATGAGATGCTTGTCCTACTGGAGGCTGCTTTCCCCCCCCTCCTGTTTCCTCTTTGGAGACCTTGCTGTACTAATGGGGACTAGCTGGCCAGAACTTTCCTGGTTAGATGTCAGTAGTGTATGAGTTGAGATGCTCTGTGAGCATTCACATGGCTGGACTGTACCTCTGCTGTCACTTCTGAGCTTGGTAGGGTTTACAGACCAGTCTCCCACCCCCAAACTGCCTTGCTGGTGTAATTTAACCGTGTCGAACAATATTTAGATTTGTCTGCCAAAATGAAGGTTCTGGAATACTGGGGTCTGTACAAATGTGGGGAGGCACTGTCCTGGGCTGGAAGAACTCGCCCAAAAGCCAAGTCCCTATCTCAATACAGGCACAGAGAGAAATGACCTTTTCGTGAAAACACAGTGTGTGCTTAAGCCAAGGTTTGTCATGTTCTTTGGGATGCAGAGCTTGTGCTCCATGGGGTAACTGCTGCTGCTGAGCTGTGTGTGCTGCTCAGCCAGGAGCGCTGGAGGCAGAGCGGGGAGGATGTTGGCTGTGCAACCTTTCCCTGTTGCTCTTCTGTGGAGTCCACTGTCAGGTTTAATTCTGCTCCAGCCACCCCAGCAAATAGAACTGTGGCTGGATCTGCATCGGGGGGTTGCTTTGTCTCAAGCAGGGATGGAGTAGGCAGCTCTCCAAGCTGCTGGAGATGGGGGGAGCCTCGGCGTTATCAAAGCACATGTCAGCTTGATGAGAGCTCCTGGCAGGGCTCCCTGAGTCACTGCTATGCGTGTTCTGCTCGATCTTGTCAACTCTGAAATCTCAGGAGCGCCGGTTGGATATGGAGACTAGCTGTAAGGGAACAGAACTCTGCCCACGCTGTCTGCCCAGCTTTGCCCTGCTGCAGATTTACAGGGGATGATCCCATCACCATCCCACGATAAAACACTTCCTCGTGTTTTCTGTGGCTACATCTCACTTTGTAGCAAGGTACTGCTGGAGAATTTTTGCTACATGAACGTTTCTGCTCTAATTTCACCCTGAAAATGGAGGGGCCTGCCTGTGGCACAGGAATAGAGACCTTCCCTCTGGAGCCCATCCTTCCAGGCAGGATGGAGCTGGTGGCAGACAGCAAGGGGACAGGAGAAGAATGGGGGGAAGATGCTGTGTTCCCTGCATGCGCCGTGTCGGCTCTGGTTTAACCTCTTCATCAGCCATGCAGGGTCCATGACACTGACCAGCTTACAAAGCCCAAGGAGAGGAGGGAGCACATGCTACTGAATTTCTGGGTGTGAAGAAGAGATTGTAGATGAAGGTTCCTGTGTCTGTGTCATCACAGGTAGCACAAGGCTGTGCAGGGGCCTGTCCCCATCTCTGCAGGGTGGGGATGGGAGACAGGACAAAGGTGGGTCTAGGTGGGTGTCTGACACGGGTGTATTGGGTTAGTGTCCCAAAGACAGAAGAAGAGGGAGTGTTTGTGAGATGGGGATGTGAGGGAGCTGTGGGAAGCAAGAGTGTCTCGTACGCGTGCGGGCAGGCACACAAACATCACCCTCTGCTCTGTTGCGATGAGCTTCCCTGTCCCCATAGTCCATCCAGTCCTCCCAGGGAGGGGGGTGACTGCTTCATTGAGTTTTAAAATACAAGAATGTGAAAGCCGTTAAACTCACCCCAGGAACCAAACTGCAAAAGCAAAAAGTGAAAAAAAAATCCCATAGGTTTGTGATGGTGTTGAGATCAGGAGTGGGAGGGGAGGGGGGTATGAAATTTTGAAAAATAATATTTAAAAAAGAAACAACAACCCTAAGCCTAAGCAGTGAAAAGAACAACATCCGAGGAGCTCCAGGAAAACAAGGCATGAATACAGCCAGTCAGTAGCGTTGCTCAGCTGATGTTCACAAGAAGGTTTCAACTTGCTCTATTAGAGACTTCAGTAAACCTTGAAGACAGAGAGAGCATTTAGAAATGCCCCTGAGGTTTTCCGTTACTCTGCAGTAGGCTTGGTAAACATGCCAATAAATACTGGAGAGACAGGAAAAAACTTTCCAGAGGAACAGACTCGGGTTTTCAGCTGCTCAGTCTTTTGCATCCGCGACTGCTGCTGCCACTGTTGATCAGCCCTGGGGAGAAAGAGGCAGAGTTGAACTTTTGCTGAGTATTGGGTGGTGCTGCAGGTATTTCTGGAAAAATAACTTGGAGGAGGCTGCAAGTCACGTCTGGAGCCATCTGAGGGAATGTCCTGGTCGGAGACAGAAAGTTAACGGGGGGACGCCTGTTGCGGGGTGCGTGTGAGTATGGAAGTGTCTCTGCTCTCCTGGAGGATGAGTACCAGCGGGCTGGCGAGCCTGGCTGCTGCAGAGTGAGGGGAGAAGCTCCCACGCGTGCGGTGGGAATTGCCGCCTGTGTCGATGCGGTGTGCGATAGCCCTGGCTGATAGTGGCCTCTTAATTCTTCTAGCTGCTTGTTGTAATGGTGCTGCTCGCTCCACCTGTGGGACAGCTCATGGGGCGTGGGGATGGCAGAACCACGGGCTTTTGTCAGACGGGCGCTGGTTGTCTTCTTTGGGAAGAAAATAGCTGAGTTGGATGGTTCTGAAGTTGGGTTTGTAACTCCTAACTCCTTCCGCTCTTAGCTCAACTGAACGTGAAATCCACCTGGTAACAGAGGAACACTGGCATCAAAACAACTGAAAAAGACAAATTGTTCTGCGTGCCCTAATTGCTGGGGGAGTCTCAGCTGACTCCGTATATTAGATTAACACAGGGGAAGGCAGGTTTTCTCAGATCAGAGATTAATGGTTTCTGGCCAGCAGTTTAATGCTATTGCAAATGTACAAAGGTACCTGAGGACGGAGGTGTATAATTAACGACTCTTTAGACTGTTGGAAATTATGTGTGTTTATCTAATCAGACACACTTTGCTTCTTTCTCGCTTTCCTGGAAGTGGCTGTTAAAAGCCGCTGTGACGCACGCTCACTTCCAGATGCTGGCCTCTCCTCTTGGGCATTGCTTCGAAACCCAAACTTACCATCTGATTAAGTGTTTGTAGGTGTCTTTTATTCCAGACCCCCCTCGCTGCTCCATGCTTAAGGCTGTGGGTTATTCTGAGGAAAGCAGAGAGCTCTGAGCAGCCATAGCACTGTCCAGAACGTCACTGTGTGTAACTGGGAGCCACTGGGCACAGCCACCGCTGCCTTCCCCTCGCTGAGCTCCTGCCTGACCGACGTGGCAGCGGCCAAAAGCTCCTTTGGCAGCGTGGGAGGAGACCTGGGGCTGGCGGCAGCTGCACAGCCACCTCCTCCATGCCCATGGGCTGCTGGTAGGAGCGTGGTGGAGCGATGGGAGCTGGCTGGGGGTGTCTTGTGTCTCCCACGGAGTTGGTAGAGGACTTTAAGAGCTCTGGGTCCTTCCAGCTAAAAACTGGTATCGGTGATGCCCCGAGGACCGTAAGCTTGGGCAGCGTTTAGCACATGGCAGAGGGGTCCTGGATGGAGTGAGCGGGGCTCTCTGGCAGGGTGGTGGGTTGTGCAAACCCACCAAGAGCAGTGCAGCTCTCTCCTTTTTATGGTGGGAGAGGGCTTGGGCTTGATCGTTTCAGCTGTCCTTGTGGTTGAGTGCACATCCAGCCCATGATGATAGATGTGTTCAGCTACCAAATAACCGTATTGTTTCATTGGTGTCCAACAGCAGGAGCCTTTCCCAGCCTGCTTGAGATGTGTTACAAACATAAGATATCTTAGATAAGGGATCTGGGTAAACGTAAGCAAGGACTGAAATAAAAATGGTAAGAGGAAGAGTTCTGCCTGCTTTGTTGAGGGCAGCAAAGTCCCATTTTCCTGCTGGCTCCAAAGGGAGGGCAGCCACCGTCAGCAGCAGTCGCTGACCTTCCAGGATCAAATCCTGTTGCTGCTGCTGCCAAGTGAGCGACTGGCTTCGCAGTGCAGAAGGTGGTAGGGTTTGGTAGGAATGGCAGTTGTGTATCATTACGTTTTCTTCGCTCTCTGGCCTTGCTGTTTATTTGCAACAATATCTGTTCTGTACCTGTTCACCAGCCCTGGTGTCCATCCCTTCCCAACTCAAAACCTAGCAATGAAATCACCTTAAAATGAAGCTGGTGCTAGTGTGCTTGTTGGAGTAGAGTGACAAACATGCAGAAATATTTTGGGGATTTGAGTTTTTGTGGCTGCAAGAAGTAAATCACTTTAGGGCAGCAAAGAAGTGGTAAGGGGCAATGAAATCAACTTTAGGTCATAACTAAGATGTGACACATGTGCATGACCCTTAATGAAGTCCTAGGTGATCTGAGCTGCTTTTTGTGTCTCGTGAAGCTGAGCAAGGTTGAACTGAGGAATGTCTTTGGAGTTGCTGCAGTTTAGATACAACTGTGGTGGCCTCTGGAGCTCTGGCTGAGCTGGAGGTGTGTCAGTGCAGGAATCCCTGCTGCCTGGGGGCTGCTTCCATTTAATCACCGTGTTCTCCTTACAGCCAGTCTTGACATGGTTTATGGATTCTGTGCCTTCCCTCTCGTGGAGTTTGTCCAGGGAGCAGCTCAGTGGCACCCAGGGTGTGAAGGGTCCGTGGGTGCTGCTGTAACATACAGCACCGTTGCTTTAGGCGCTGGTGAGAAACTGGGGAATCTTCAGGCTTGGTGAGTTTGCTGTTGGAGGAACCACACAGAGCTCGGTGGTTTCCGTTCTCAGGGCTCGGCGTGGGTACGAGTTCCAGTTCACATGCATTCATTCACCCTCCCCCAGGATTTCCCCTGAAGCCTGGAAGCTGTCATGGGACCTGGAGTCCCAGGCTTTCCTTTCTGCTGCTTGGTGTCGCTGGTGCAGGACGTCACGTGGTGCTCAGCCAAACCGAACCTTCAGGAAAGATTGGGAAAGGGGAGCAGGAGGGTGAGAGGGCAGGCATTTTCCCAGATGTGGTGGAGGCATCCCAGGGCCACTGTGTAAATCCTGGCTGTGTGAGTGAGCAAGGCAGGAGAAGCTGGAAGCAGGCTGGAGGGAGACATGGAGGCAGAGTCTGGAAAGCAGAGTCAGAGCTGAACTGTGTTTCACTGTTATTGCAGGAGTACTACATTAAAATGAATTTTATGACATCTCAAATAAATATAATGAGTGCTGCTATATTTTCTGATTTCTCTGTCAGCTTCAGGGCAAGGTTTTGCTCCCCTTCAGGGTGGGCTTGTGATAGAAAATATTTGTTCCTTCACTTGGTTTTCCAGCCCTCGTGACTGTAGACAAAAGCTCAAAGCTGTGTCTCAGATACATTCTTTAAGTTAAAAACATGAAGATAAAGCAACAAATCCACATGTTTATTAAACTATTATTTTTGCTACGATTTTTCTCAATGTCAATCCCCTGTTTTTTTTTGTTTAAAGTGGGGTTTGTAGCTCCTGAATTCCAGAGACCTCAGTTGAGATCAGGGTCATGGTGTGACCCAGTCACTGGTTTGACAGCAACAGCCCCACGCAGCCCGAGCTGCTGCTGACGGTGCTGGGATAGTGTTGGGAAAAGGACCCAAAACAACAGAGGAAAAAACCACATTTGAATCTCAAGGACAGCACAGCTGCGGCATCTCGTCCTTTTGACTTTGTAGTTAACAGGAGCGGCAGGTCTGCCCTGGTTTGAATTTTATCTGTGTGACATTAGTGCTGGGGGTGATGCCAGTGTGTTGTTTTGCAGGAGCCAGGCCAAAGAGACTCCAAAGGAACAGCATGGACAGCTTAGACCTCCTGAAGTTCCCTTCTGAAAAGGTAAGCGAAGATGTCTGGCCTCGAAGGTTAAACATCAGTAGGGATCTGTCACGGCTTGCTGACTGGCTTCATTTGCAGGGGAGTATGCAATTAGCAGCTATCGCTGGAGTCAACGGGATTAACCAAAGAGGGTTTCTGGAGAGCGTGGAGGAGAGGAACAGCTGGTCTGACTAGAAAGGCACTCAACAGCTGAAAGCTAAAAAAGCCACTTCTGTGCTTTTTTGAAAATGCAGCCCTTTATTGAGAGGATGATCATTAGCGTTTTAGCCCCTTGAGTGGCTGGTGGCCCATCTCGGTGCCTCGTTAGCCCAGCGCAGTGCTGCGTTCAGCGCGGGGAGGGAAGGAGAGGTCAGAGGCAGGGGATGGTGCGTTGCAGGAGGCAGCGGGTTTTGTTCCGAGGGGCTCTGAGCATTGCCTCTGCTCCGGTTTGCTGCTGGAAATGTCAGATCCAAGCAGATCAGCATTTTCTCAGTCTCCCCAAGGCGAAGGCTGTTTCTGCAGTCGTCTGGGAGGCACTGAGCCTTTCCACCTATGGGGGTTGTTTAAGTTGCTCAGAAAATCTTGTGCAGGATTGCAGGGTCTGCCCAGTGGCTGGCACCGTTGGTGCCATGGGGCTTGGTGATGCCGGTTCCCAGAGGAGGTGGCCAGGTGGGCAGCCCTGCTCTGCCTTTTTGGAATGTCTTTGGCACGAATAATTTACATTCATCCAGCACTTTTCAGGCACAGCTCTCCCAAGTGTCCCAGGGGCCATTTCCCCTTTTGTAGAAATGTCACAGAGAGAAAAAACTTGTCCAGGTTGGTGCAGACGGTCAATGGGAAACAACCTCAGGCTTGCAAAGCCATTTGAGTGCCTAAACATCCCAGTAAGCACTGGGAGGGCCAGAGGAAAGCTTCTCCCTGAATTAACTGTCTTTGGGAGTTAAATGCCAAACATACTCATGTATTTTTGTTAATTTTTCCAGTTGCCTACTGGCCACTTTGGCTCCTACCTGCTCTAACCAGTGTGACTCCGTCTCTGGGGCACTGACAGCAGGGACAGCAGTGCCCGGTGTCAGGGAGACATTCCCCGGTGTATCCTCATCCCAGCAGCATGGCCCGGAGGGTTTTGCTGGTGGGTGGTTTGCTGCTGATGCTATGGGTTTCCTAAAGCCTCATTCAATGGTTTGGGCAGGGTTATGGGATTTTGGGGATTTCATGGGGAGGCTGGAGTAAACAGGAGCTGTGGGTAGTCTGTAACCATGGGGTCAGACACGAGTTGTCCCCATCCCCCTGCAGTGGTCCTGTGGGGTGTGTGCGGGTTCACCTTGGTGAGTGTTTTGGCTGCAAGTCCCCTTCCTCTCCTCCGCTGCAGTTCCTAGGGAGAGGCGATTACAGTCATCAGAGAGGGCTGTTTGCTTCAAGCTTGCTATGGTGAGGGCGGTAAGATTTAAAGAAGTGGAGTGAACTGTGATCTCTCCAGCACCGTCTCATTATTGTCTCACCCTCTCTGCCCTTTGTCTCTGCCAGATACAGGCTTCAAGTCAGGAGAGACTTTTCTTACCGCACAGGCCAGGACCTCTTGTCCAGGGCCTCTCCATGGAGCCGTGTGTCTGGGCAGAGAGTATCTCTGAGTGCCCCAGCAGACAGCAGGGATGCTGCTTCCTTGGTCATCCTTCTCTCTCCAACCTGTGCCTTATTTTTTGTTTTGAGTTTCTCTGGTTTTAGCTCCCAGCCATTGGTTTTTGTTTATTCCTCTCTCTACCAGACTGAAAATCTCTTTATCGCATGCTGGTTTTTACCCTGAAGGTGATTACATGCCGTAATTGAGCCATCTATTCTTTTTGTCGTGAACTAAACAGTTTGAGGGCTCTACCTAAGGCAGTAAGGCATTGGAAGGCAGTTTCTTTCCAGTTCTGAAATCCACTTTTGTGGCTGCTTTTCAAAACGTGGACACCAGCCTGGCTGCAGTTGGTCCTGTCAGTAGCGTCAAGGGGAATGATACTTGTTCTCGCTGTTCCTGTTTGTATTGCAAGGAATGGAAAAGGCATTTTGTCTACAGCATCCTAGTGTGCTGTTGGTGTGCTGCGACTTCAGGTTCAGCGTTCTTGGCTTTTTGGTGTACGTGTCCTAAAATCCCAACCTCAAGGACTTTTTGGGTTGTCACTTGAGCTTCTTTCACCTGCATGTGGTTGCTGCAGTGAGGACACCCTGGGGAGTCCCATCACTGCTCGGTGTGTGATAAAGAGACAATTTGCAGCCCAGGAACACCACAGCCCTAAAACTGGATTTTTTTTTTTTACTTCTCTGCTACTTTTCCCTGACTTCTCCCTGCAGAGAAGTTGACTGCTGTGTGTTGTTTGGTTGATGCTTCCTCTCCACTTGTGAAAATCACCTGCTGCAGAGACAGGCAGAATGTCCTTATTCTACCCTGCACATCACGAGCGGTAACTCACATCATCTGAACTCCACATTAACTTCTTGCTTCTGTGTGTGTCTGTTCTGTGGAAGCCTGCCAACAGATCTCCTCATAAGCCTGAGACAATGTGCAGTGACTGTTTCTTGCTTTCTAAAGGACCAAAATGGGGACAGCCATCATGTGGGAGACCTGAAGATTTCGGGAAAAGACTTCTTGTCTTTACCTGCGAGGTCAAAGAAATACCGGGAGCAGCACTCCGGTTCAGAGAGGAAGTCCCAAGGATCAAGCACATCACCACTGGATACGAGTGAAGTCCGAGTCCAAGTGTCACAATCGGTAGGAAGATGTTTTTCTCCTCCAGTACTGGTTTGGGAGTCTCTTACAGCATGTTATTTCTTACCTCATTTCTAACCTGGTGTGGGGGTGGCAGCGTGGCTTGTTGGCTGGAAAGCAGAGCCTGCATCTAGCTCTGCTCTTGACTGTTTGGGCAACTGTAGGCAAATCATTTTGCCTTTTTGAGCCTCGGTTTCACTGTCTTTTAAACAGACAAGTGATACCAACCTCCCGTGAACTGGTTGATGAGAGCTTGGTGGTATTTGTAACCTTCTCCTGAGGGATGAGAGTTTAGACCTGAACTCTGAGTTTAGGACTGTCAGGATGTGATGCCTTGAATTCCAGAACACAGCAATTTGGAGCCGTTGCTTTGTGGAGTCTGACTTGATTAGCCTCCTGGGGTTCATGTGGGGTGGGCTTGTTGCCTTTGAGAAACAGAGCCCTTTCCAGGCTTTTGGTGAGCAACAAAAAATACTGCTTGCCTTTGCCAAATCTGGGACCTTGGGTATAGTTCCCCCTGATCTCCTGATCACATTGATGGTCTCTAGAGCAGCAGTGTGCAGAGCAGTCTCTCTGAATCCATCCATCGTCAGGCAGAGATGATGGAAGATCGTTGTCTGAAAGCTGCTTTTTGGAAGCAAGTGAGGTGGAGTGTGCTTCCTAAAGAGCAGCAGCTGGCAAGAGGAGCTGGCCCTGGTTTCGGTGATTTATGGGTTACTGGCACGCAGCAAGTCCTGTGCTGGGTGTTGAAGAGCTCTGACTCGGTCTGTACTTGGCTCCCGGGGAGGCAGTGGGGATCCGTGCCCTGGAAAGCTCTCCATGTGCCTTTTTGATGTCTTGACCCTGAACAATTAAGCTGTTTGTTAGGCCCCTATCTTCCGGTTGTGTTGATGTTTGTTGTGACAAATACGATGTACCGGGGAGGCTTCCTGCAGCAGCTGTGCTGGTTTTGTTCTCGGTCCTGGAGGCAGGATCACAGCCACAGGTGATGGCGTGTTTCTGCATTGTGGGAGGGGGCTTGGAGATACTTGAACTCAGCGATCTCAAGTGAGAAGCTCCAAGTCCTCAGCTTGTTGTTGCCTGGAGATGGAGTGTAACAGCAAAGATTTATTGATCCCACTGGTGCTTTAAAGTATCTGGGCTCTTGCTTTATAGCTGAGACTGTAACACACCATCACAGACCTGTGGTCATGCAGTGATTCCAGATGGAATAAGTCCAGCCCAGGAAAGATAAGCCTGTTTTCTCTTGGCATTTAAGAAAAAGAAAATATTTTCATGCTGGGTAAGAAAGGGTCTGAGCTGCAGAGCTTGGGATGAAGGCTGTCTGTAGAGTGGGGATGCTTGGAAATGTTTGTAGCACTGAGTCCTTTGTTCCTGTCTGTGGGTCGCGAGGGGAACATGTCCTGCTGTACCTGTGTGTGTGTGTACACATCCCTTTCTGACCACAGACATTCCTGATCTTCAGTTTTCTGACCACTGGAGACAGGATCTGTACACCGACTGAGCTTTTTTTAGACTTCTCTGAGCTCATTCTTCATTCCCAACAGTGCTCGTGGAAATGGTCTAATAGGAGAAGCATTTCCTACTGCTCACCGGTGCAAACATGATCATTGAGAAGGAAAACAAAGCTCCTCTGAGCCAGAAGGGAGACAGCAGCACGGGGGCATCCAAGGCAATACAAAGGCAGGAAAAAAAAAAAACCAAACCACTTCTGCCAGAAATAGCCTTGTATTTTTAACTTAGACGTTCATCCAGAAACCAAACAAAAGTCATGCTCCATCAAGAGCGAGGCAAAAGGCATTCCTCAGGAGTGTAGCTGTGAGTACACAGGCTGTGTCTAAGAAGAGGCCCCCGGGGACATTGCCAACCACCAGTGACCTCGTGACAGTCCCCGTGGGGTTTGGTGCATGTCCATGAAAGAGGCAGTGTAGACATAGTCCCATCACAGAGGTGCCTTTCAGACACCAGGGTACGTGCTGGTCCCTGACTGATGGACGTGTGTGAGCAAGCAGGGGACACGCTGCTGCTCCTGTCCTCGGGGATGAGGGACAGCCCTGCAGGGATGCAAAGCCCAGTGTTTGCTCTTGCAAAGGGGTGGCTCTGCCTGGCTGCTGCAGACCGATTCTTTCACCAGCTGTTCTCCCAAGGCCTCTTCCCCACGTGCCCTGACTTTGCCGTGTGTGTGTGAGCCCCCCCCCCCTTGCTCTGGGTTTGTGAGCTGAGCCCCAAGAGTCCGTTTCCAGTTCAGTTCCCAGGCCTGGCTGGTGCATGTGGTAGTGGAATGGTGTAGAGTGAATTCAACAGGATATTGCAGAGCAGCAGTGTGTGGAAAAAAAATGACATATTCCTCCTTGCAGACACTAAATGTGTCCCGTTTTATCCCAAGAGAGAATAGATCAATGCACTCCACAGTGCTTCATGGCTGGAGGAGCAGGGTGACTGCCTGTCTCACATTTTAAAGAATGCCTCTTATTTGGTATCTAATGGACCATAGTCCATAGCCCATAAAAATGACAGTAATGGGTGTTTTATTGTTTTTTTTCTTCAGGCCAGTAGCTATGCAGAGCTACATGGTATGATCAGGGTTATGGTCTTTGTAGGCAGATGAATTGTCAGGGGGGAGTTTGCTGGGAAATGCGGGCGGGACACCGATGCCTCCCAACATTGCTCCCAGCGGAGCATCCTACCATCCTGCCCTGCCGAGGAGGTCAGAGCCCCCAGCCGGGTTTTGCCCCTGTCCGTGCACCCACAAAGTGAAGGCAGGTGTATTTATATCTGCTTCCCTAAACTTTTCTGAAACACCCTCAGAAATCCAGGAGCTCCCCAAAATCCAGAGCTCAGGAGGCATTTGCAGGCAGCAGAGCCCCGCCGGCACGTGGCTTACACCAGCTGGCTGTCTTCAAAATACCCTCCAGAAAGGGCTCTTCAGCCAGGAGAGCATCTCTGTGTCTTCTGGTGGATGAGGCTGGGTCACTTCAGGTGAATTTTGTTTTGTGTTGCTGCTCCCAGCTGACAGATACGCCAGCCTGGCTTTGGAGCACAGGCCAGACCTCAGGACATTTGGAGTCGATGTCGTCTCGCAGGTACTTGCCAAAAGCCAAGCAGCCCGTTGCCTCGTGCCTTGCATTTGTCCCCCTCTGTCCGAGGGCTACCAGGGCCATGTCGGTCTGTTGGGTGGGAGCGTGGGTGGGCTTTTTTGCAAAGCTGTAATTCCCATCCATGTGAGGCTTCAAAATCCAACGTGGCAAACCCCACCCAAGGTGGGAGAGCAGCTTCCCGGGGTCAGGCTCTTCAGACAAGAATCTCCCCAGATTCCTCATTTTCTGAATGCTCAAAGCAAAAATCCTCTTTAATCTGTCAGTAAACAGTAAGTCCTTGATTAGAGGCGAGCTCTGATGGTTGATTTAAGGTGCTCTTATGGGATGCCACAGTGCCTGCTGTCCCATCAGAAGGGGTGAGCTCAGACTGGACGCGCAGTCCTGCGTGCTGCTCGTCTGCGGTCGCTTTGCAGCGGGGAACCGAGGCTCTGCACAGGGGAAAAAACTCATCCCAGGTCTCCCAGGCCCCAACCCTGCACAGATCCCTGAGTCACGCCATCTCTGGGTAAGTCCTGCTGTCTGCACAACCACTGACCTCCTTCCACAGGGGCTGTTCTGCCGCAGGGAGGTCCCTGGGACAGGGGGGTCCCGTGGGTGCAGTGCCTGCGTCACGGCTCCCGGCTTTGCTGCCCATCTCTGCCACCGACTGCCTCTTCCCCATCTGTGCGATGGGGTAATGCTGCTTCCCTGCCTCCCCCGGGAGGTTACAGAGGCGTGATGGTGGCTGTAAAGTTGTTTGAGCTTTGGATGGCAGGAGCTGTGGTGGTGTTATTAGCATTGGTGATGATGATGCTAATTACTGAGCCGCTGGGAAACTCCCCATGGGAGGAGGCAGGAGAGGGGAGGCAGGGAAAAGTGAAGGGAGGTGAAGTGAGCTGGGGGATGGAGAGGAGCCTGTCCCTGCTGGCAGCTCTGTCCGGCCCTGGGAGAAGGGCTCAGCGTGCTGGCAAAGCTGTGGGGATGCTCGGATGGATAGGGGAAGCCATGGCCCGGGTGCTGCGTAAGGTAGGAGAGCGTGCCAGGGCCCGCGATGGGTCCCTCTGCGCGGCTCGGACCTTCCTGCTGCTGCTGTGCAAGATGTGGGGTTGCACGCGATGGAGAGCTCATGCAGGAGGGCTGCATCACTGGTGGGGCAGAGAGAGGGGCTTCCTTACTCCTCCCCTGACCTCGTGAAGTTGGGGAATTTCCCAGCTGTGGGAGGAGAGGGACTGGCACTGCCCGGGTCTGGGGGACCCTTTGAGGTCAGGTCTGGAGCTCCCATGGGGATGCTCAGGGCTGTGAGTGCCTGGCTCTCCAGAGGCAGAGCAAAGGTGGGTTTGGTCTGGGAGAAGCTGGTGAGGTTGGGATGCATTTGGTCACATTTTCTCTCTGTTGCAGCAGAGCCCTGAGCAAAAGCAGCCGCGTTAGAGCTCAGTCCCTGTGCCTGCAGTTGTGGGTGTCCGATCCGAGTCCTCCCTGGGACTCCAGCACTGCACACCTTCTGGGTTTCCTCTCTTTTAAAAGTAACATCAAAGCAGAAGGTTTTGTACTGCGTGAAGCTTGCAGACATCAAAGCCTTGCTCATTAATTTAACCCCTCTGCTCCTCTGTCGAGAAGGTCATAACCACCAGCTGTGGGTTGGCTCGCTAACAGCTGTATTTTAGAGGGTTACTGGAAGGATGGGATTTTCCTGACACTTCAGAGGTTGTGTGTCCATCACGCCCTGCTCTGAGAGAGCAACCACTGCAGAGAAAGGAGAGGGCCCAGGGAAGAAACGGGAAGGAAGGAATATTCCTGAAAAGACTGTCTGGGGAGGGGCTGGGGACCTGCCCCACTTCTGGGCCTTGGTTTAAGGTCAGCACTGAGCTAAAGTCTCTGGGGTCAGTGGGACTGTGCACTTGCCAGAGTTCAAGGACTAAAGCACTTTATTGGGTCCAGGCTCAACAGCTGGAGCAAAAATGATGGAGAGAGGCAAGGATCAAACCCAGACCTCTCCCCTCCTTGGGGATCTGTGCTCTAGAAATGCCCCTGTTCATCTGGAATCTCCTCTTCCCAGGAAAGTGTATCAGCTCGAGGAGGGAACACTTCCTCACTCTTGAAACCTGTCCTCCACCCTCTCCTCAGCAAAGACCATTTATAGTCAAGAGGAGCCGTGTTTGATTGCAGTGACGGCTTGCAGAGATGGGTTGCTGATGTATTTAGACACTGAACAATCTGCACGCATGCTGCATCACCAAACATTCCCCGGGACAAATGTTTTTATAAGACCTTTTTTATGATTACAGCGAGAAGCAACCATAAAAGAAAGGAAAATTTTGTAGATCGTACGCCCCCAAAGGCAGGTTGCCAGAGCTCTTTTGATGGTTTCTCTCTCATGATTTGCTGGAGGATTGTCAGGTTGCAGGAGCGATGCACGGAGCAGATGCTGGTGCTGACCCTCTGCCTGGGCTGCACGTACGAGGGTTCAGTTCCTGGTGTTGTGGGCAGGGAGCGGAGTTGGAGAGCAGTGTGGGGTCCGTGGCAGAGCTGGGCAGGAAGGTCCTGCCTGTCCCTGCTCGATTGCGTGTTGTCCAGGCAGCTCTGGGGTGTCAGGTGCCCCCATCCATCCCCTGGGGACTGCAGAACTGGCCCGATGGATGCTGGGGTGCAAGGCTAAACGCAGCCTCGGGGGCTTCCTCCCAGATTTTTGCGCTCTGACCCCAAAACATCTTTTCCCTGCTTGTTCTATACTGTTTGAGAGATTAAACTGACACTTCCATGCAGCCTCTCAGGAGCTCAAGCACGGGGGGCTGCACCAGGCAGCCCTTGCTGCTCTGGTGGTGGTCTGTGCCCGTCCCTCTCGTTTAGGATGAGGCAGCCTCTTTGTCTCATTGATGTGTGAACCACCGCAACGCGAGGGCAGTGCAAAGGCACCCCTGCCTTTATCCCACAGCCTTTATGTTCTGTTTAACTGCGTGCCTATAATTATGCCATTATCATCGGTCAGACTTTCTGGTGTAAACGTGCTCCGAGAATGCGAGAGCGAGGGGGATGGAGAGGAAGAGAGAAGCCAGAGTCAGGCAGAAGGAAGGCGGCTGCTGCTAAATTTAAGACCGTTCCTATGACACCTGGAGGCTGCTGTGCTGGTGTCAGTCCTGCTGGAACTGAGCAGGTACACACTGAGCCGTGGCTCATTCTCGTGATGCTTTATCTTCCTGTTCAGTTTGTGGGACCTTCTCTAGCATGTGGTGCAGGTGCAGACCTGGGAGAGGGGCTGTGCTGAGATCTTTCCTGGCTGGAGGCAGGATGTGCCGGAAAACTCTAAGCGCTCGAGCCTGAGAGGTATTGGGAAACTCGTCCAGAGATTTGGGCTGTTCAGAGAAGCAGCCAGTGGTCTGGTTCCCTCCCCAGTGTCATCTTAAACTGTCTGACCTTTCTTTCTGTACGTCCATATGAGTCTTTTTGTTAAGCTCTAGCACCCTTCTTTAGCTCCTCTTCTCTAAGGTGGGCTGGTTGCAGAGATGCTGCATGAGCCAGGAGAGATTTAAAAAACGCTCTCCCAAATCTAGAGGTACAGCAGAGCCAGAGCCAAGATTCTCGTGAGTTCTGCAGTGCAGAGCCCTGTGGAACACGCTCTCCCTCGCTGGGACCTTGGTGCTAGCATAGGAGGCAGGGAAATAAACAGGTAGATAGAAAATCTCTGCAAATTAACCGCACAGAGGTGGTGGGGGGAGGCAACAGCATTTTCTGGCTTGTTCTGCCTCTGCTGCATTCATTGCCTCAGAGGTAAATTATCAGTTTCTTAAATATTAGCAGCTGCCAGGTAATGAATTCCCCCTCTCTGTTTTATAATGGCACTAAAATTGGGATTTGCCTTGGTTTTCTCTGTAATTATCCACTGAGAGCGTGCGAGTGAGCGGGAGGCATGGCAGGCACTGCTGCAGGCAAGTGTCGTGCCTGCGGGACCGAACCCAGGCACAACCCGTCCCCATGGGCAGCTCCAGGTGTCCCCATGGCAGCTCGGGTGTGTGGGGCTGGGGCCACACGAGCAGTTACATGGGGCTGATGGTTTTACGATCCTTCGTTCAGTTACTTTGCAGTGTCCTGTCCATGTTTTGCTCTGAACAGAAGCAAGGCAGAGGTATTGCTGCCTCTGTGCCCTGTCCTTGGTAAGATGCTTCAGTAGGTCCCAGAGGTAAAGCTGGGTTCCTTATCTTCTCGTCTTTGGGATGTTCTTGTTGCTGGGACACCTTTCTGCTTGTTTCCACTGCTGTCTCTTGTTTTTCCTCCTCCCAGTCTGAGGTAAGGTTGTGAATCAAAGCTGTGCTGTGGAAGGGAGAGAGAAGGCAGGACTGAACACAAGCCTGTGCTTGTGCATCAGCCACACGTGCTGGCTGCCCCGTGTGCAGGGTGGCTGTCCAAGCCCTCGGCTGGGCAGGAGTTACACCAGGAACCCCCAGGGGCTGGATGCTTCTCAGATCCCTTGGGCTGAGGATCAGGGGGATGTATGAAAGCGTGTCTGAGACCCCGTATTCCCATAACCAGCTGAGTGTGGAGGCCAGTACTGGAGCTAGAAAATCGTAAGAGCCTCTTCCCAGAGGAACCTGGTCTGGGAAGGAGGTGAAAACTGAGCTGGTTGTCCAAGGTCCCCCAGCAGACCTTTGCAGGAGGTTACGACAGAAGGTCTGCAGACATCCAGTGGTCCAGGATGGAGCTGACTAACCAAGCCACCGAAATCCATTCTTCTTCCCCTGACTTATTGTAACTGAGTTTTCAGTTATTGGCACTTTGAAGCCATAATTGAGGTCTGCGTTCCTCCTCGCACAGCCTTTCTCCTGGCAAATTATCAGCCATCAAGTGGTATGAGACAGTAAGAGAGATGTTACACTCACCATTTCCTAGAAACTGTCACCTTAAAGAGAACAATACTAAAAAGAGGGATGAATCGAAGCCAGACCGAGAGCAATAAAACTCCAAATGTTTGACTTATTTCAAAATCTGGAACTTTTCATTCATTTCTAGAGTCTCTGCTGTGCCTGGGGCACTTTGTACATTCACAGTTCCGGCCTCTCGCATTTAATAAACTGCACATACCAGAAGAGCTTAAAATCATAGTCCAGGTTGTCTTGGGATGTAAATCAGCAAAACTCTGCTTAAATCACTGGAGCTGTGATGACACCAGATGACGCAGGGGCCTCCGGTGACTGGGGATTTTGTTTGGTTTTCTTGCACGAATGTCTCTTGCTCAGGCAATGCGAGGGCAAGAGGTAGCGTGCCTGTGCCTAGGGGTGCCAGCACCGGGGGCTGAGCTCCCAGCCGTGCCTGGTGGGACCTGGCATGGTGGGACCTGGCATGTCATGTCGGGGAGCATCTGATGGACCCGGTCTCTGTGCGTGGACGGCGGCTGGGAGGGGCGCGTGGTCTGGCTGCGCTTGCTGGAGCCGTGCTGTGTGCTTTCCTGCTGCGTGGTGGGTCTGTGTAGATAGTATTTTCTGTGCCGGTAACTTGTGTTTCTTTTCATATGAACTGTATGTAAAAACAGGGAAATGCACCCTAATAACTTGGGGTTTGGGTTTCATCTAAGGACAGACCTTTAGCAATGCAGGAGCCTGTGTAATCAGAGTTTTGTCTGTACTTCGTTGTTGATAACGGCTGTTACCCGCTGCTGGATGGGGGTACGGCGCTGGAGGCTCTCCCAGAAGACACAAACACAGCACAGCCTTGAGGCAAGTTTGGCTTCTGTCTGTTACTGCCCAGCTTTGGGGAGGCCAGATCTCAGCCTGGCAGCAGCTTGCCCAGCGTGCCCAGAGGCCACCCCGCTGCCTTCATTCATGACCAGCAGGAGAGTCCAGTGACCCAGGTGAGGGGCAGCAACCTCCTGCTGATGGATAGACCGCTCCCATCCAATGCCAATCCTCTCCTCTGGATTTTGGATAGCCTTGGGGTGAGCGGAGGTTTTGGGGTCTCTCTGGGCTGCCCGTGTGTCTGTGCTTGGACCAGGTGCATGTCAGGAAACAGGCTCCCTTTGAGGCTCCTCCAGGGTGGCAGGAGTAAGGAGAAGGGTGTGAAGCCATAAGCCAAAGGAGCCTGAAACAGGGAAGGTTCAGGTGCTCTTGGAGCTCTCATGATAAAAAACTGCCGTGGCAGCAGGAAGGCTCCCTCTACCCCCATGTGAGTGTGAATGGAGCTGCCGGGGTGGGTGCTGGGGGAGCGTTAGGGGTGCAGGCAGGTCCTGGCTGGACAGGAGGAGGTCTCCCTGCTCTTGTCCCTTGCTGCTGGCTGTCCTCTGGCAGGGCACAGCCTGGTCCGGGGTTCACACAGCATCATGAGCCTCTGCTCGCACCTCACCTTCAGCCTGCCTCCACGTTCCCATTAGCAGTGCTATTTTCAAGCCTCCCAAGGCAATTAACACCAATTAATCTAAAAAAGCCTAAATAATGGTTTTTCAGAGCCCCCGGCTCCTTTCTGCTCCCCCTGCGGCCTCAGAAGACTGCAGCCCGCAGCTGGCAGAGGGCTGAGCCCAGCTCAGTGCTTCACTTCTTGGTGAGATGTGCAATTAGAGAAGGGCCCCAAACGATCCCGTGGATCCCACTTTCCCCCCCCAGATCGTGGTGTCTGTGCCACAGAGAGTCACAGTTCCCTGCAGTGCTCCTTGTGCTGGAGGAGAGGGCGAACCAGCTTCTGCGGAGGGGTGCAGCCCTCCCTTGGGAGCCAGCAAAGGGTGAGACCGCTGAACGTGCTCGGGGCAGGAGCTGCGACTCCCCTGGGATGTGCAGAAGAGTCCCCGGAGGATTTTTTGGCTCTTTGTAAATCTGTTTGCATCTTAGTATTCTCTGGGCACTGTCATGTGAAGCAGATCAGCCTCCCCATCTCTGCCTGCCCCAAACAGGGTGTAGTTTCATCTCGCCCTGTCCAGCAGCATCCACCAGAGCGAGAGCTGCT
>NW_010100398.1:57345-63062 GCF_000699245.1 Pterocles gutturalis
GGAGAGGCTGTTCCTGGGTTTGCATGGGATTTTTGTCTTACCTGTCCAAGCTCTTCTGAGGAGGGCTGTGTCTGACCATCGCTGACAGGGTAAACCCACGGGTACCGGCCCCGGGACCCTCCCAGCCCCCGGCAGGGCCAGGATTTCGTGTTTTGTGGGGTGCCTTGCATAACAGGGCCTTGATCTCCAGCACAGCCTTCAGGCATTACTGGAATAGGAGTAAATAATAATTAAGATTTGGGCGTTTGCTGCAGTGGAGGGTGTTTATGTGAAGGTTAGACGTGCGTTATGGGTGCTGGTGTAGATGGGTGTGTGAGGATCCACCACCCAGTCGTCACCGCCCCTGGTAAAGGTGCAGCATCCCTTCTGCTTTTTCCAGCAGCGCTGTGCTCAGAGCAAGTAGGTGTCTAAATAAAAGTACGTTTCAAGAAAGCAGCACAATTTTGGCAATCCTAGAGACAAGCAGGCTTTTTTGCAAAGCGTTCTCAAAGCAAATTGTCAGCGGGTTCCAGTATCAGCCGCACTGAGCGCGGGATATTGTGGGGAGGAGGGCAGATCTGCTGCCGGGGGAGCGTTGCATCATCCCCATCGTTGAGAGGAGCACGTCCCTCACCGGCAGCGGGCTTACAGGCACCTGTCTCCTCCATCACCACCTACTCCTCGGTAGGGCTGGAAGCAGGGAGGTCGTGCGGTCTGGTGGATAGAGGAGGTGACTGGGAGCTGAGCACTATTTATTAACCTTGACTTCTGTGCTAATTAATCGAGAATATGGGTTACATCCTTTAAAACAAGGGAGTTATTTCAGTTTAGCAAATTAACTGCTGCTCAGCTGAGACTCAACAGCTGAGCGTGGTCCTAGTTCCACCCCCTTCTAACTGCAGAGTAAATCGCTGCAACTGGTTTCAGCTGAAACGTCGTGCTTTGCTGCTGGGGTGTGTTAGGGTGTGCGCGGCGGTGCTGCAGCTCTGGGTGAGGGTGAGCATCGGTTACACGCCACGAACTCACTGCTGGCTGGCATCTGCCGAAAATCTGAGTTGTTTTGAGCAAGTAGTTCAGGTTCAGTCCCAGTTTTGGTATTTAAGAGATCCTCCAGGTTTCTGATGGGCCAGATGGACCTCTGTAGCTGCCCCTCTTCTTCCATAGACTGAGGGGCTGACCGGGAGTGATGATGCTCCCGACTCGTCTCCTTGATGAGTAATTTAAGCTTCAAGTGCTAAATCTAGGCTTGTGTGCTTCTATTAAATGGTGACAGGGAAACCCAGTCTGGCATGGTGAATCCTGTCAAAAGCTACATGGAAGAGTTGCTGCATTAACTACAGAGTATTGCTGTAGCTGTGCCTGAGTACGCCAATGTATTGCCTCCCAAAGAGAAACCAGCAGCGGCTGCCCTGCCATGGTGCGCTGCTCTGGGCAGTGGGGGCTGGCTGCCTGACCTGTGATCTCAAGGTGGATCACTCTGTACCTGGGGAAAAAGCGTAAATCCAGAATGAATGAGGTGGTTGCACAAATCAGAGCCTGGTGGCTCTAGCTTTCAGGCAGTCAGATCGGCGCTGCAAGCAGCAGAGGTGTCGGTAACACTTCAGCCAGGCACCCACGCAGGATCTCAAAATAAAATCACAAATGATATTGCACCTGCTATTGATCCAAAGACATGGATTTAAGCAGCATGTGACAGCAGGGCGTGCTCCCAGCAGGTCAGCAGTTACTGTATTAGGGAAGGAGGGAGCGTGGGCGAATTATTTTGATTTTGTTTGAAACAATAAAAGCCAAGTTATTTGAAATCTTAACAACAGAACCAGCTTTTAGCACCGGCGTTTATAGGGATGAGTGGGCGAGTTGTTTAAAGGAAAAAAAATCTTTGAAAACAGTCCAAGTAAGGGTGATAATTTCATCCTACGAGGGAAGGGTGGCGCGCACGCCCTGTGCTCGAGCAGTGTGTGTGCAGGGGCTGCACCAGGGGCTGGGGCTGGGCAATTTGCAGAGCACACGCGTGCCGAGGGCGCACGCTGGCAGCTCCCTGGGTGCGAGCTGGAACCTGAAGCTGCTGGAACCTGAAGCTGCAGGTGGTGTCTCTGCAGATCACAGGTGTCTCACTTGCTCTTCTTTGCTGCATCCTAAACCCAGATGCAAAAGGCCATGTCCTCTTGCTGTTCAAGCACTGATCCCTTGTGTGTGGGCTCTGTTCCTGTATTTTACTCATCCTCTGCATGTCACCCTCAATGCCAGCTCCAGCTGCCCCCTTCCAGGGCTCTCCTAACTCAACTCAGCTCTAAGAGGCATGGTCTCAGTTCTGGTTTGTTCCCCTCCTACCCCTCTCCACCAAAATATCCCCTTAACTCCCCCCCCAGCAGTGCAGCAGCGGGGAAACTTGCCCTTCTTTGCCCCTTCTTTCCCTCCTCTGCTGCTGTAGCATTTAAAAAAATGAAATCACAAAGTAAATTGCAGTTTAGTGTGTGAGCTCCCCAGGCAGCAGCTTCGTTTGAGGTCGATTCCCAGTTGTCTCTTGCCATCCATAGCCCGTGGCACCAGCACAAAGTCGGTGCAGAGTAATTGCCTTTTGCCCGCTCTGCCCTGATGCTCGGATTTTGCAAGATCCTGCATGATGGAGAGTTGGCTTTTCTCCTGGCACATGACGGATGGGGCTGCCTGTCCAGGGGGTCCAGGGTGGTTGTGAAGCCCAGGGAGGGTTCACAGCCCCTCCTGAGGATGGGAGAGGGCTGGGGGCTGAGACCCGCCGTGCCCCGCACACAGCCAGGTACCAGCAGGAGTCCTGATCTCAGCCTCCTGTGGTTTCCGTGTTTCTGATTGCTGTGTGACCCCTGGAAATACATTTACTGGTATGGAGAGGCACGGGCAGTCCCCAAAAGCTGCATTTGTTCAAGGTAAAGAAATTTCCCAAGATGAGGATGAAGCATAAGAGGACAGACAGTGTGGACAGAAAGTCGAGAGTGCCAGTGGGGCTCTGTCCCCATGTTGCCCCTGCCCTGCCAGGTGGCTTTGGCAAGCTGCTCCTCTTTCCAGTGACCCATTTCACTGTCAGAAATTCACATTTCACAAACGGGAGGTAAGAACAGCTCTTTGGCTGTCGCATAGCATTTCCATCTCTCTGTGCTTAAAACCTTGTTGCAATTAGAAATTTCTCTCTGTTAAGCACATTTAAATTAAGAGATGCTTATGGCTGAGCATCTTGGGCTCTTGCAATAAGACAAAAAAAATCACGTATCTAATAATATGAGGAGCAGGAGGACTATCAGGAGCTAAAAATGGTCCTTCAATATTTTGGTGCTTGAAATCAGAGTGATCATATTGTGTCTGTATGTGCACAGCGCGTTCACTGCCGTGGTGCGTGTGCCCGTAGAGCCGAGTGTGTTTGCAGAGGTAGTTTGGGAAAATTGATCCCAATCTATTTTTAAGGTAAAGTGTGTGTGGTGGGTAGGAGGTGAGGAGGTGGAAGGAAAGCTAAATATTCACATAGCTCCGCTGTGTGTTTAAGAGCATCATCTAATAACGCTGGGATCGCGGCAGCGAGGTGAGGGAGAGCCGAGCGCGGCGCTGGAGCCCACCCCTTCGGGCAAGGGCACGGGAGCGGCTCGGGAGGAGCGGGGCTGTTGCTTTAAGCTGCATCTCGCACCCGGCGGGTCACCGGTGCTGGCGACGCCGTTCTTCACATGGCTGCGCGCTCCGCATAAATCTCTGCTCCGGCTCGGGGCTGGGGAGAGCGCACTCTGGCTGCTGGCGGTGGCTGAGGAGCATCGGAGCAGCAGCCCTGTGCCGTGAGGTCCTTCTTGCCTCCAGACATGTAAAAGCTGGAGCCTGGGGAAGAGCTGGCTGCTGAGGTCAGTAAGTAAAACTCAATTATTTTTTTTTTCTTTTTCCTTCTGTCCTCTGAAATGAGAGGCTATGCTGGGAATAAGGGAAGGGAGTAGATACAGATGAGAGATTTCCTGGGGCCAGGGCTTGGGTGTTGCCTGTGGACATTTTGGTTTTTTAAAGTTTTCAGGTAGCTTCAGTTTGAACTTTTTATTATTAATATTTTTGCAACTTTATGGGAAATACAGGCAAGCCATGCACAGACCCTGGGGTGCCTGCCGATGTCTCAGAGCAGAGCCCGGGGAGGCTGCTGGCTCTCTGAGCTTACTGGGGGAGGAGGGGGTGTCTGCCCGCCAGCCCTGCCTTTCGGAGGGAGTGTGGCAGCAGAGCTCCAGGACTGGCACTGAAAGGGAAGCGCTGTGCTCAGCCGTGGCTGGATGAGTTTAGCAGCTTTTCTGACTCCGGAGATGACGATCTTATCAAGGAGGGGAGACTCCAGCCGGCACCGAGCTGTTGGTGGCTGGGGACTGGGAGAGCCCCACTCCCGAGCCTAGAAATGATGCTCCAGACGTGTCACCTCTGGGGAAAGCAGCCTGAGGCTTTTGGCCAGGGGTTTTCTTCCATTCACTGCTCTCCTCCAGCCCTGCCTCAGCTTCTGGGAGGCTCTTTCCAAACCTCCCCTCCGGTGCCTTTCACCGGGTGAAGCGATGAGGTGGGGAAGTTAATTTACCGTCTGATGCCCCTGCGAGGTGAGGGTCCGGGGCTGTGGCCATGCCAGCGGTGCTGGCCCCCGCGGTGGTTTTCTCCAGGATGAGGTGTTGGGGTGATGCAGGGACAAAGCAAAGCCACGTGCGAGGGACCGGCAGGCAACGGGCAGCCCAGGATAAAGCGCTCCCAGCGCTGGCAGTCACCAGCACCACCCCAGCCCTGCTCCTGCCTGGTGATTTTGGGGTTGGCTGCCTTGAAAAGAGAGCAGGTAAGCACTTGTGATGCATCTGGTTTATAGAGGGAGACAGATCAGGCGCGGCGTGCAGGCGTGGACGTGTGGGGATGATTATCTGCCAGGCTCTGGGCAGATAACTGCCTGCTGGAACAAGGGGCAAGATTTTTCCAGGAACTGGCCACAGCCGAGAGCTTGGCCCTGGACACAGGTCACTGGGTTCTGTCCTGGCTCTGCCACTGTGTCGCTGCAGGACACGGTCACGTCACTTCACCTCCAGGTTGTCTCCTCACTGAAATAAGGTGAGGAGGAGGAGGAGGAGGAATCGCTGGTGGACATGTTTAAATGCCAGGGCAGCGCTCTCTGAGGGGCTGCTGCAGGAGAGGTGGTGAAAACTGCTGCCTTATCCCCGAACCCGCTTCCGTCCTCACCTCGTCCCTGACCCGACCCACGCACCAGAGCCAGACCACCTTCGAGCGGCAGCACCGCTGCGCCAGAGCTGCCAAGGTCCATCCGCAGGTGGGGCAGCACCGTCCCCTTGGAGGGAGGGGACTGGGAGCAGTCTTTGAGCTGTTGGAGTCCTTGCTGCTCTGAGGTTTGCAAGAACCTGAGCCGGGAGGAAGGAGGGACCAAAGGCAGGCCAGCGCCCTGTGGGGACGCCGGCTGTGAAAAGAGAAGCTGGTCTGACGGAGGAACATGGTTTGGCCCTTTGGTAGCTCATGAGAGCATCTGCGGTGTGGTCTGCTGGGCAGCGCTCCCTTCGAAGGGGACGTTTCGCCCGTGCATGGTGCAGTGGGTGCTTGTGGCACGCGGCAGTGGCAGGAATTGCTGGGGGACATGCCGTGGCATCTGCTGTGGTTCTTGGGGGCCTCTGGAGCCACGTCCCAGAGCAACCCAGGAGAACGTTATCGTGTGGCTGTGCTCAGACAGGCTGCTGGGGGGGGCCAGCAGCGAATACCGGGAGAGC
>NW_010100398.1:63131-65117 GCF_000699245.1 Pterocles gutturalis
GAAAAGCCGCCGTCGCCAGAGCCGTTGGGTTCAGGGTACGTCTAACGGCAGGTGCCGGTGCGCGGTGGGGGAGCACGGTGGCGGTGGGTATGGGCTGCTCGGGTGCCGAAGCGAGCCTGGGGACAGGGTCCTGTCTGGGAGCAGCGCCATGGATAGAGAGCCCAAGGCACGGTGCTGGGGTATTGCCCTGCTCCGACCAAGGGTTTGCTGCTCCTGGCCTGCGGCGTGTGTGTGGGGCTGGGCACGAGGACCCCCCTCATCTGCCCTGTGTCCTGCCCCGCAGGGCCCTCGGGGACATCGGGTGTGGGAGCACTGTGTGAAACCAGCGCAGAAATAATGAACACGTCCTCTGCTCGTCCCAGGATGGGGCTGGGGAGCGTGGCAGAGAAACGCTCTTCTCTGCAGAGACCCTGGTGGCAGCGGCATGCAGGGTGGCAACCTGCGGGGCTTCGGGTGCTGGGAGCTGGGAAGTGGTTTAGTTCTTGCCGTTAGGCATTCTGCATTTGTTTCATGATTTACCTGAATCCGAGGTAACTCAGATTACCAGTTGGTAATGGTGATGGCCAAGAGGGTTTAGGCACGGGAGTCTGTTCTGACGCGGTTTTGCTTTGCCTGGGGTCGCAGCTCTGGCCTCACCTGCGCATCCGGAGCTGATCTGCGGGATTTCCCCTGAGCTGCTGCTGGTCCACACCCTGCGCTCCTGTGCCCGTGGGCAGAGCCGGGCAGCCCAGGACCTTCTCAGACAGAGACTGGGAAAGGTTTTATTTAGCGTGAGTGAGAGTTTATCGGAGAGGAAATAGAGTGTGTTTGTGCCCCGCAGGGCAGCGACCTGCAGCCTGGGAGAGGCAGGGGCTGGGGTCACCACGGGCGCTGGGCTCCCCCGACTCCTCCTGAAGCACCGCCGGTCCCGGCCAAGCAGAGGGGCTCCCCGGGGGGACATCGCTGCAGGGAGAGGGGCCAGTGCCAGCAGGCCCCCCATTGCTCCCCGCAGGTGCTCTTCGCTGCCTTTCCAGCACCCCAGCTGTGTTTTACGCATCCTGAATCCGCCTTGGCAGGTCAGCCAGCCCACTCACCCCCCAGCAGATAAAGGGAGGTAGAAGCCTGGATGCCTTCCAGCCTGTTCCAGGTGAGCAAGTCCTGCTCCCGGGTTGTCCTCAGCTACGTTGCTCAGCTCTCCGATGAGCTGGCAGTGTCCCGGTGGAAATACCACTTGCAGAAAGTGGGAACAAAGCTCTGACCGCCACATACGGGACCTCCGCCTGCCTGGGACGGTGGCCCAGGTCCTGCCCCAGGTCAGGGAGCAGGAGCAGAGGCTCCACGCTCGTCCTTGTCCCCACGTGGGGTGAGGTGTGTGTGTTTCTGTCCCCACGCCGAGGGCAGGTGTGTTTGCAGCCAGAGCTGCCCCAGGGATGGTCTCTGCAGTGCCAGCAGAAGCCCTGCTCCCTCTCCCCAGTGCCAGTGGGGCCAGTTTGCCCCTTTGCCCATGATGGAGGCTGCCTGACCGGAGGAGAGTAACAGTTGGCAGAATTTGGGCAGTCGCGTGCTGGAGGCAGAGGACGGGGGATGAGGCCAGGCAGGGACCCCGGCCACGGGGTGAGAAGTGGTCTCGGGGCTGGAAACCAAACTGCTGCCTGGGAACCATTGGGGATCTGGATGTTGGGCACATGGTGACCGGTTGTTGTGTGTGTGTGCTGTTGCAGGGCTGTTGCTCAGCCCCGTTAGGGGATGCCCTGGCTCTCGGGAAGCCTCCTGACCATCCTGGATGTGCCGAGCCCCAGGCAAGCACAGCTCGGCAGCAGATGGAGAGCCCCAGGGTGTGATGGCGCATCCATCTGCCCTCACAGCTCCTTCCTCGGAGCGGGGAGCAGCCTGCGAGCAGAGGGAGCCAAGCGCTCCGTGCCTTGTCGTATTTGGGCAATTTAATTAGAGAGGTGCAGGCCTGGGGCATGGTGTGGCTGGGACAGTGCCAGAGGGAGGCTGGGCACA
>NW_010100398.1:65225-66787 GCF_000699245.1 Pterocles gutturalis
CCCCGCGTCCCGTCCACTGGCTGCTCTTCCCACTGATTCTCTCTCATCCTTTCCTCTCCCAGGCATGTTTTGTGCAGAGACCCCCACACGGGAAATCGCAGGGTCCCTGGCAGGACGCGCCCCAGGGGAGCTGGTCTCTGCTGGGGGCGAGCCCTGAGCTGGGGGCTCTGACCAGTGCTGCCCGGCTGCTCCCCGCAAGGGAAAACTTCTCCCGCAGCCCCGCGACTGCTCGGATTTACTGTGTGGCTGCGGGGAAGCTGGAGGGAGGTTTGGTGTGAATGAGCCGGCTTCCTCCTCTAGCCTGAAATGTGGGTCACGCCAGCCAGCACAGCAGAGCTGAGAGATGCAGTTCATCCGCGGTTCAAGCCCGAGCAAGCTCCGAGTGCCACAGTGCAACTGGTGCTGGTTCAGAGGGTCCGTCTGAGCCGCGGATTCATTAGCGGATCTGCACGTGGAAGGAGGCGAGAGGGGTTTTTCCCCTCCCCATCAGCTCCCACATTGCCAGTGTTCCTCTCTGGCCCGCTGCTAATTTTGCTGCTGCCCTAAATAGAAGCTGAGTGCATCTCATCTGCTTCGCTTAGCATACAGGAAAATTGTTTTCTTTCATTTACTGAATCCAACTTGTGGCTTTAACCCTGTCAGCTCTCCCTGTGCTCTGCCGGGGTGTGCTGCTCCCCAGGAGGGATCCCCTGCCCAGACTGGTCTTCCCCAGCTCCGTGCTGGAATGTAGCTCAGCACAGGCAGACCCAGTTGTAGCGTTTTTTTGGTTGTTTTCTGCTGTGATATTTTTTCCAGCATCTGGGGGGAGCAGCTCAGCACACAGGGACCCTTCCTGAGCCCGGCGGGTGCCTCTCTCCCTGCTCTCTGATTCATATCCTGCTCCAAGTGGCTCCTCAGAAAGATCTGCTGCAGCGGCCGCAGGGCTCTGGGTTTGCTGTCCCAGCACGGGTCCTGCAGCCCGGCTCTGCCCTGGAACTGGACAGGACACAGCGCTTCCGAAAGGCTGCAAAACCCTTCCGCAGTGCAGCTGAAATATAGCCCTGCCTGTGCAAGGTGCTCATTTGGGGCTCTCGGGCAGGAACTGTCTTCCTGAAAAACTGTGATTCTGTGGCGTTGGCAGCTCGGTGACTGTTATAAGCAGCGGTGAGCTGAGGAGCCGGGAGCACGGGAGGGAAGCACGGGGCAGTGGCCCCCAAAGGTTAAATGCAGCTGGGTGAAAAGGACGGCTGAGCGCTGGCGTGCCTGACCTCCAGCTGAGCCTCACTGGGCACAAACCCACGCTCCAGCCAGGGCAACCGCGAGGTTCCCCCTCGTCCCTTGCGCTCCCGACCGTGGTCCCTCTCCGAGCCCACCCCTTCGCCAGCCCACAGGCTCCTGTTCCCTGTGGAGCAGCACCGGGGTGAATGCTGTCCCCGTTCCTCCCTTCTTTCCCTCTGGCTTGTTCGGAGCACCCAGCGGCTGCTCTGTGCAAGGCTCATCCTGGATCATTGCCGAGCCAGGAGGGCAGAGGGACGGAGCAGCGGTGACCCTGGCAGGCTGCGGGGCTTGGCAAGGCGCGGGCG
>NW_010100398.1:66818-67681 GCF_000699245.1 Pterocles gutturalis
GCTGGCCTCGGAACAGAGCAGGAGAGGGCACGGAGCGACTGGACACGGGGGAGTTGCTCAGGGTGTTCTGACTCTCTGCTGTGTTTTACTGTCTCTCCAGAAAATCAGCCGGACCCCTCTGGATGAGGAATGCTTCTTTGACCTGTTGAGCAAGTTCCAGAGCAACCGGATGGATGATCAGCGCTGCCCCTTGGAAGAATGCCCACCCGAGGCTGCAGAGGCAGCTGCCACGCCGGTCCCTGCGCTGGAGGAGCGGATACGTAAGCACCGATGTGTTTCTAAGTCACTGTTACTCCAGGAGCGATGCTGCTCCCATGGTGTGGCGAGCTGTTGTGGTTTTACTGCGAATCTTGTGATGTTTTCCCCAAGCCTCAGCTCTCTGAACTTAGCAGTTCTTTGGCAATCTCCATCCTTATTTAAGGAAGAAAGAAACATTCTTGTGTTAATGGTTGCTGAGGGGAAGGCTGGAGAATGTGAACTAAGGCTTGGAGAGTAAACCAGCCAGAGACATGCAGAATGTGGTTGGGTTTTTTCGGTACAGATCTTTTGAAGGTCTGGCCTTCTGAACAGTGATGTTGGCACGAGGACTTCTGCCTCTGGCAGCATCCCCAGGAGGATGCTGATGGTCGTTACTGAGGAAGACTTGCAGGAGCCTGGAGAGCCGGGGTGTGCCGAGGGCTGGGGCAGGCTCTCACAGGCAAGTTCAAGCATTGCCAGATTTTCTCATAGCGTTGCCGTGGAGGAAGGACTTCTGGGTTTTGTACAGTTGTTGGATGCTGCGGTGATGGGTGCTGGGTGAGAGCAGAGGAGCCAGAAGGATGGATAAACAGTAGGAAGCTCCAGCAGACAGCTCGCTCACCGCT
>NW_010100398.1:67703-69042 GCF_000699245.1 Pterocles gutturalis
CAAATGGATGGGACAGGAAAGGCAGGTCAGGGCTGTGTTTGCACTTTGGTTTCGTGTCTTTTTTTACGATACGGTGTTGAGGTCCTTTGTTTAAACCACGCTGGAGAGAAGCACTAAAATGTGCAGGTCCCACTCGCATGCTTGAGCACCATCACAAAGGGCTCAAAACACTTCACTTGAACCGAGGGATTTATTTATCGGTTTCCACGTGAACATGAAGTGCAGACAGGAGAGGAGGAGACCCCTGGCATCCCCCAAGCACGACAAGAGCACAGGCTGCTCAGGGCAGGAGGTGCCAGCAGCAGGGGCCGGAGTGGCAGCCAGAGCAGAGCGGGGAAGGTCAGGCTGCGGCAGGAAGGCAGGTTGGCTGTGAGGTGAGAAGGTTTTTACCTTCTAAAAATAGGGTGGAAATGAGCATTACTTTTTCAAGACACAACTGGAACAGCTGTGTGATTTAGGAGACTGAGTTTAAAATACAAAGCTTTATAAAGAATGCACAAGTAGGCACACGTTCTGCTCAGCTCTCGTTTGGTCTCTGAGCCTTTCACATGTGTTATTTTCAAGGTTTCTTTGTGAGCTGAAGGGGAAGAAACTCACCTTTGCATCAGCACTGAGAATTTTATGCATTGCTGCAACTCCACAAGCTGGAGCTCTAAGAAGAGCACGTCATGTTGGGAGACTGGGGCACCCTCTGAAGTGCTTTGTGCTCCCTGGGACAGCAACACCCATCGGGCTGTGCTCTGGTTGTGCAGGGCCCAACGGCTCCTCCAGCGCTGCACCCCCAGGGCTAGAAAGCACCAGGCACCGTGGGTGTCCGGATGGGATGCTCCCCGCAAGGGTTGATCCAGTAGAGAGTGTATGTGTAGCTTCTGGAGTGGGACGCGCTGCTGCCCGCTCGTGCCAGCCCCCTCCCAGCAGCTGAGCCCAGGCTGGCTCCGTTCTGCTCCACGTGGGGATGAACCAGACCCCCCCGAGTGTTTTCTCCCACGTGCTGTGACACAGGTCCTGCAGCTCGTGACACCCAGAGCAGGCTCACCGAGGCAGCCTCTGCTTGAGCTGCCCTAAAAAGGCCGGGCTTTTGGGGAGCCTGTGCCGCCAAGGGCGAGTGCTCAGAGCTCTGTGCTCACCTGCGATCGCCGGTGTCTGCCCAGCGGGGAGGGCGTAAGGCTTGGCAGCAGTTGGTTGAACAGCGGTTTGGGGATGAGGATTTGGGCTCTCTGCAGCGCAGAGCCGCAGCTCAGGCCTGAGCCCACAGAGCTGTGACCCTGCTGTGTTCCTCACCCCAGCTCAGTCCTCCTTGATGGCGTCACCGCAGACGGAGGAGTTCTTCGATCTCATC
>NW_010100398.1:69135-71928 GCF_000699245.1 Pterocles gutturalis
GTGGAGGGGGACGCCCAGGAGCCCGGGGACGAGTTCTTCAACATGCTCATGAAGTGTCAGGTACCAGCGTGGGGCTGGGGGGGACACTAGTTTCTCCCAGACAAACACCATCCCCTGATCCCACCCACAGCCCTGGGCACCCAGGCAGGCACTTGTCTTTGCCTTTGGGTCCTTTCCACCCAGTACCAAGGGCTGTGCGTTGTCACAGCCCTGCAGAACCCACCTTCCCCGTGGTGCCCACAGCCCAGCCCTGGGTCACTGCTCCTCCCTGCTGCTGGAGCCCGCAGTGGGGTGTGGCACTGCTGCTCCTGCTGCCCTGCGCCCCGGACCGGGAGCTCGTGCTGCGGGCGCTGCTCCCTGCCCTCTACTCCCACAACAGGACTGTCCTGTCGGCACCCGGCCCTAACGCCCGCTCTCCTCCCCATGCAGTCCTCCAGGATAGACGACCAGCGCTGCGCACCGCCGGACTCCATTCCCCGAGGCCCCACCATGCCAGACGAAGACTTTTTCAGCCTCATCCAGCGCGTCCAGGCCAAACGCATGGACGAGCAGCGGGTCGATTTGGCCTCAGCCCAGGAGGAGGCAGCGGAGGAGCCGCAGAGGCCTGGTTCCAGCTAAGAACTGGGGTTTGGTTTGGGGGGGGTGTTTTGGTTTCATTTTGGTTTTTAAAAAGAAAAAAAAGTGTAGGTGGTATCAAACCTGGGCACTCCTGCGCTACCACAGACTTCTCCCAGGAGCTGCCCTCGGGACGTGGGGAGCAGCACCTCTGTCGTGGCACCTGGCTGCTCTGCAGAGGCAGTGTTACAGGAAGGCCCACCGGATGGGGGACGGTTTTTAAACAAGGGGGTTTTTAGGACACACAGCCACTGTAACACTGGGCACAGCACGAGGGAAGATGACTTTGGCAGCCCCTTTGCTTCTCACCTAAAACTCCAGGAACTTGTGCTGTCGCCAAAGGAGGAGCCCAGAGCAGGTACTTAACTCCAGCCTTGACGTCTTTTATTTCTACAACACTTCTCATTTAACGGGGGAAGGGAAGAGCACCTTTTCCATTTTGAAGTCCTCCTGTCTTGCCTGCATCACGAGCTGACACAAGTTGCTCTGGATCCTCCCCTGGAATGTCGTGCTCAGCTTTGTTCTTTCTACAGGAGGAAATGAGCCCAAGTCAGAGGCTACACCCGTCCTTTAAACCTCACCCCTGCCCCAGCTGCAGTCACGGTCCCACACACCTTACAGTTTATTTTAGGTTTGCTGAAGACTCTGCAGCGAGCGCTGTGCCACCCCCTCTGCCTCCCCAGCCGCAGCCCTGTGCAGAGCTGTACCAAAGCCCTGCCCGCCCTGAGCTGCGGGGGGTTCGGTTACCTCTAGAGCACAGCCGTGCAGCAGCCCAGCTTCGGCCTGGGACGGAGCCGGGAAGGAAACTGCCCGCTGTGCACAACTGCCGGCCTGAGAGAGGGGCCTGTGCCTGGGAAGGGAGGATGGAAGTCTCTCTGCTCAGCACAAGGCATCCCTGGACAACTCATCGCTTCTGGTGCTGCAGGGCCAGGAGCCTCGTGCAGGACTGTCCTGTGTGTAGGTGAGTGCGCCTGGGGCAGACGTCTGCCTTCAGCAATGACCTGCAGCAAAAGCCAGCAACCTTTCCTGGCCACGGCGTGTCAGGAGAGCAAGCAGAACCATCCCTCCTCCCTTCTGTGTCCAGCAGCACTCGGGGTCACAGCCCCCTTCCCTCCTCGGTTCTCCCACAGCCCGTGCTGAGCTGCTCCCATCCCCACAGGCCCCGGCAGAGCTGCTCTCACAGAGGTGCTCCTGTGTCGCCCAGTCTGTCTCCAGTACACGAAGCCTCACACGAGCTCCAGCCTGGGGTGCTGGCTGGGAGGTAGATCCACCCCACTCACAAGTGCAAGAGTCTAGATTTACTTTAATTTGTTCCCTTCTGGAACACTTGGAAATGCAAGCCCAGGAGGAGGGGAGCAGGGGTTCAGGAGGTGGAGTGGTGTTTTCTCTTTTGACCAGATCGGCTGTCCTGGACTTCAGAAACTCCAGTGCCGAGTTCTGCCAAAGCCGGTACGTTCCTATAGAGAACAAATCAGCACTTTCTATTTGAAATGCATTCTATGGAAACATTTCCAACCAGCAGTAAGATTTTCAGACCAGTGATGCTGCTCATCAGGCCCTAACCTGCCTGCACTGACTGTGTGGAGGGGTGGCTGCGTCCCACCTGCTGCCAGGGAGCACTCGACACTGCTGCAGGGATTGCTCGGCTGCAGCTCAGCCTCCTTTCTGGGGCTGCTCAGAGCTCTGGAGAAGGGACGGGAGGACCTGCCCAGCCCCCTACCTAGCGACCCAGCTTGCATTTGTAAAGAGGAGGAAAACATTGACGATAAACATGAACTAGGCCAGCTGCAGGCTCGGGGCTGTGCAGCTCCCAGCCATGTGTTGAACTGGAATCTGACCGTTAAGCTTTCAGAGGTGTTAATTATTTGCCATATACTTGAATGTATGAGCTTATTTATTTTTTACATGTGCATTTGCTAATGTCATTTTAATGGGGACTTTCCAACCCACAGGTACTTTTTTTTCTAAAAAGAAAAAAATAATCTGCCAAATGAATTAATATATTAGAAATGAATACAGCTCAAGGGAAGGGGGGGGGTTGTGCTTAATAAATATTTGTGTCTAAGCTTCAGTGACAAAAATTCATTTGCATTATTTCTTGGCCAGCCTGCCTGCTTTGCTGACAGCAGAGTGTTTGGAATGGGGGGGGGGGGGGGGGGGGGCTCTGGGGGGAAACCA
>NW_010100398.1:71959-77410 GCF_000699245.1 Pterocles gutturalis
GGGGGGGGGTGGTCTCTGGTGGCAAACACCACCACGTGTAAGTAGTTAAGGAAAGGGCATATGCAGCCACCTCCACCTCCCTTTACATTAAGAGCACACAGGTCTCGGGCAGCAGCCACCAGCCCCAGCTCTGCCTTAAACACAGCATCTGTGTGAGTGTGGAGCTGTGGAGGGAGGCACAAAGCCCTGAGCGTTCCCTGCCCAGAGAAATGGCCCAAGCCCAGAAGTTACCAGGACGACAGAGCAGACAAACAGCCCTGCAGTGGCTGGGAGAAGACTGGCTTTCCTCAGCTTGAGCCCTCCTCTAAGACCGTGGCCGAGCTTTTCCTTTCAGGCCCTGCCCGGGAGCTCTGGCTCAGCCCTGTCTTGGTGCCTTCTCGGCGCCTGGCCTGAAAGCTCTGTCTTGTTTCCCCAGCACAGCTCCCAGAGGAAAAGGGCAGTGAGGGTGCAAAGCCCTGGCATCAACCCTCAGTGAGATACTCCCAAAGCAGCGGGCAGCAGCACTAGCTCATTCCAACGCAGCAGGCACAAGCAGGCCATTAGAAATGGGGCCTGAGAGCAGCAGATTTTGGATCCTGTGCCCTGTGAGGATAAAGCCAAGTCCCAGCTGGTCTTCCCATGCCTGGCTAACTGGTGCTGGCCACTGCCAGTCCTGATCAAAGATTAATGAAGAGCCAGTGGCTCGTTCTCATCAGGCATTCTCACACCTCTCAGTGCCTGAACAGGGGAAGCTCTGTGCTAGGAGTCTCTGTATGAGACTTGCGGACAGAACAGGTTAAATCCCTGTTGAGTGAGGGATGGGTTTCAGCTGCAGTGCCTGTCTCTCTCTCTCTCTCTCTCCCCTCAGCAGGTGGGGAGGGGACTATGTATTCGCCACTAAATGTTCTCTCTCTCAGAGCCCCTACCAAACAGAACGAGAGCCCCTGTGAGCAGGAGGCGATGGCTGCAACCCAATCCTCAGAGCACCCCTCGGCCTGCCAGCAGAGCTTGGTCCCACGTCGGGAAGAGCTGTCGGCTGCTGACACCCACCGGAGAGAGAGGGGATTGCTGGGGTCTGTACGGTGCTAACACAGCTGGACTCGCTGCTTGGCTTTGGATTGCAGCATGCTGCTGCAGCTGTGAAGTGCAAGTTATTATAGCACAGGGTACTGTCCCCTGGGGGGGGTCTGGAGGTGAAGAGGCCCTTTACAGCAGAAATGCACGATGCTGATCTCTTCTACCCAGCTATACACGTTCCCCAAGAGGCACTTTGGTGAGATTTTTTTTTTTTGTTGCTCATCTGCCAAGTCACATCACATCTGAGTCTCAGCACTTACCTCGCCCCTCCCCACAGCCTCGTGCTGTCACTGCTCCAGCCACCATTGATCTTCAGTTGGCTGGAAGGGCTCTCTGCCCACAGGAGGGGATGCGCTGGCCCAGAGTACCCAGGCACTGTAGGTACCAGTCTGGAGCTGGACAGCTTGTGGCAGCTCTCGACGGCTATCTCCTGGGACCCCCCCGCACTGGGCCAGGACACAGCTGTGGGCTAAGTTAACTCCTGCACGGCTTTGCAGTAAGGTGGGGGCATCCCTGCATGGAATATCCCAGGGACACAACGTAGACACGTGCACGCAGGGTTCTGAGTGGAGGACTCACCCTTGCTGTGCTAGACAGGAGGAGCTGGAGGCCCAGACCCCCGCCTGTGTGAGACCCTGTGCAAGCACCACAAATGTGCAGCAATTCATTGCCCAGCCACCTGCGCCCCTCCTCTGTGCCTGCGCTGAAGCTACAGGAAAAGAAACACCCCTCCCCGTCCCCAGCAAGTCCCCAGCATGGTGGGGCTTAGAGCTGCCATCTCTGCCTACAGCCGCAGGAGGCAGTCCCGCACAGCACACACACAACACTTTAATGCACACTGCTGGCAAAAAGCAGCAGGGGGTTATGTCTGGTACCCCATCACATGAGCCTCTGAACCCCCAGCCTCCCCCTTTTTCCCCGTTGGGACACACCTCCAGCGCAGGAGAAAGGCTGCTTCGCTTCTTGCCGCTCCCTCCTCTCTGGCTAAAGCAAGGTCTGCTGGGCTCCTCCTAGACAAAGTGTGCTCACCTCTGTCCCTTCGAGAACAGACATGCTTCCCTGGGACACAACATTTTGCAGAAAAAAACCCACTCTTCAAAAGGAAGCACAAAATTCCTTTTTTACCTGCAATCTATTATTAGCAACAAAACCTTCTGCATGACATGCAAATTCCCTCAGGTAAATGCAACCCTCCGCTTCCAACTGAAAGCCCCGGAACGTGCCAGAGGAGACTGGACTAAAAATCTAGTAACATCCACCACCGGCAGACACTGCTACAGTTTTTACTGTAACGCTGCAGAAACTATCGCCACCGTTCTGCAGCTGGGGCAGGGTAACAGGTAAGACAGGTCAGGAAAACAGTGTAACAAAGGTGGTAAAGGAACTTTTTTCAAGGCGATATGGATCCTGCAACAGCTGCTGTGTCCCACCCCATCAATGGCATGAGCACAATGGAGGCAGAAGGCTGATTTTCAGGTAAAAGGTAATAAAATAACCACTCCTCCAGCAGCCTGCTAACATGTGCCAGCAACTCACAACAGGGTGAGCACACAGCAGTGTTCCAAGATGCAAGACTCCTGTTTTTTAACTAATACACTGATCACTGTAGATCTGGTTGGTTCAGGGAGAGCTGTACTTCACTAGCTCTGAACATGCCCAAGCCAGCTAACAGATGGAGGTCCTGCCCCTCAACACTGTTCCGTCACTCTGAACCTACACACCAACAGGACAACACAACCGCTTTCCTGTCACTGATCCACGCTGATAATGCAACACAGATCAAATTACTATGAACACTTCAGATAAATGAAGTCAACTCATTAATAAATCCATGCAGTGCCCTCACTGAGTCTTGGCTGAGGACTGCAAGCACCCGGACCCGCTCGGCTGAAAGAACAGGGTTTGTTCAGCCCAAAGGCCAAGAGGGATTTTACTGCTTCCTACAGCTTGCTGATGGGAGGGCGCAGAGACTAGAGACGGGCTCTCCTCAGGAGTGCACGGTGTGGAAAGACGATAACAGATGCAAGCACAGTTAGGTGCTGGTTTGGTTTTTTTTCACTACAGGATTGGTCAAATACCAGAACAGGGGTCCAAAGAGTTTGTAGGATCTCCATCCTCAGAAATATTCAAAACAAGACCCTGAGCGTCCTCCTCTGAACAAGTGGGTTGGACTAGAAACGTCCAGAGGCCTCTTCCAACCTGAATTATTCTTTGATTGCAAGTTTAAAACCAGAAGCCAGCAGATACTTCACTGTACTTCAGGCTAATGGACCTTGAGAGAAGTTAAACTTTCATGAGGGCAGAGGAAGTAAGCCCTAACAAAGTGCAATACGATCACCTCACTGCCTGATTCATCACTACCCCAGTGTTACATGCTGACAAACACATTTATCATTTATTAAATTATTATTTTTTCTTCTAACTGATCTTAACATGCAGCAGTAGCATTAGTAAGCACCTCAATACCTGTCAAGTAACTCTAAGACAACTTTCTAGGTGCTCTACTTATCTCAGACATGCTTCACAAATATTAACGTTGCCTCCACACCCACCCTCCCCCTCACCACCAAGAAAGCTGCACAACCCCGACGCTGGGGAGCCGCTCACCAACGCACTGCCCTGAGTGGGATTCCTGCGCGCAGAGGCTGATGCTCCCACGAGGTGTCTCACGCTGTAACCCACAAATACAGAAGCCTTTCAGCCCTGATGCACAGAAATGAAACTCTGCAAGATGGCAAGGGAAAAAACAAGCAGCAGGTGACTGCAATAAACTCATGATGCAACCCTCCTTAGAGGGTCATTGTGGCTCTGCAAACTCACCAGGGTCAGGGCCATCTCCTCAGGTGGGGTCAATTGCCCGTTCTGCTCGGCCACGGCACACACCCCACCAGCTCTGCAACAAGCTGCAGCCACACAACACCTGGGCAAAGAATTACAGCTGCACCTCCCTACACCAACAATTACTGGCTCCCTTCTGAGCAGAGAACAAAGCAGGGGCTCCTGATGCTGTGGAAGCACTGAGACTTGCCTTACAGTCAGCACAAGTACCAGGAAAAACAGCCACATTCCACCTCTGAAAACATCAGCTGGATCAAAGGCAGAACTACACAAGACAAACATATGCAACAGAGAAAGACCAATGCCCGAGTTTATTTTAAACACCGACCGTCAAAATCAGGGAATAAAGGTTGAGTCTCTCTTGTCATCAGCAGAACGACACCGGTCCCATTTGTTAGGTCTGTTCCTTGCTGCCAGTCTCTGGGGGGGCTTCCCCGCTTTCACCCTCCGTGGGCTGACCTTGAGACCCGGTATCTGCTGAGTTTTCCAGAAGCAGTTCCAAGGCTTCCTCACCAGCCACACGTCTCACCTTCTCCCCTTTGGCTGCCAGGATTTCCTCGATATTCCTTCACAGCGATTTGAAAACCAACAGTGACACCACAGCAAAAGCCAGACCTAAGAGCCAAGCGCAGGCTCGCTCCCGCACACTTTGCTCTCAGGATTAACCCCACACGGTGAATCACACACCAGCCTTACTGCAGTTTCTCCACGAGTTTGGGAAGCAGATAAACCCACCCAAACCTTCTGTCACTATTTTAATTCATTAAGATCAATGATTTAGCAATTAGGGCTAAACACAAATTTTTAAGGTATCTCAGGGAGTCAGAAATCACTGAAATTCAGCAACACGTGGCTCTACATGTTTGAAACCCTTAGCCAGGGAAACCTAGCGGTGATCTGACACAGTCTGAGGGAGAACAGACCCCCACAGGCAGCAAGTCACCTGCTGGCACCAACGAGGATGCCTGTGTACCACACAGCCTCTGGTGCAGCTCTGCACCGTTTATTTGGATCCCAGGTAGCGATGGTCAGATTACAGACTATAAAGCTGTGTTTGTGTGCCTTAAAGAAACTGGATGAAAGAGAATTCCACCCAGCAAAACCTTCGGTTTTCTCTGAACCGCGATAACGGACCGGCTCGGGAGGACCCGGTAGGACTCGGAATTCCTCTCCCTTCCCAAGCAGGAGTGCTGCCAGCACACCCACCTCTTTCCATCCAGGTCCGAGAACCAGCCCAGGTTGTCGGCGATGATGTGGTGGCTGCCGCAGCCCGGACAGGTGACGATCACCACCCCGCCGTGGTACGCCAGCTTCGAGACGGTTCTGGCCGACCGGGTCTGGCAGACCTGCGGAGCAAAGGAACGGGGTCACGGCCACGGCAGCCGCGGCTGACGGCCCTTCTAACAAAAAAACATTTTGTTTACCTCAGTAAGGGATGGTTTTCTGAGAGAAAAATATTTTATTTACCTCAGAAAGGGATGTTTTGTCCCCGGCCAGGGCCTGCTCTCTGGGAAAAGCCGGTTACCTGCTCCCCCCGCCCGCCCCGCGGCCCAGCCC